>NW_027728020.1:0-314 GCF_054177405.1 Leptonychotes weddellii | reverse complement strand
GGGGAGAAGGTAGATTTCCGTTGTTTGAGCCTCCAGCCTGTGGACATTTGCTATGGAGGTCAAGCCAACACAGTGGGCACCCGAAGCCCAGCCTGGGGCCTCACAGCTGCCTGTGAGGTCAGGCAAGCCATGGACACACCTTGTGGGGTGTCCGGGGTGCTTTGAGGTCATTCCCTTAGACACGAGATGTGTGGTCTGCCAACACCTTCCCTGCCATCCCCCGCCTCGGTCCGAGCCCGACGGCCTCTCCAGGCCACAGTTCAAACCCCGGTGCCCCTCTAACTGGATCGACGCTGGGCCCAGATGAGTCGGGG
>NW_027728019.1:0-314 GCF_054177405.1 Leptonychotes weddellii | reverse complement strand
GAAAGCGAGAGAGAGTGAGCCTGAGCAGAGGGAGAGAATCTCAGGTAGACTCCCCACTTACTGGGGAGCATGAAGTGGGGCTTGATCTCACAACCCAGAGAGTGTGACCTCAGGGGAAATCAAGTCAGATGCTTAACTGACTGAGCCACCCAGGCACCCTGTTCTGTATCTTAAACATATTTCTCCTTTTTTTTTTTTTAAAGATTTTATTTATTTATTTGAGAGAGAGAGAATGAGAGATAGAGAGCACGAGAGGGAAGAGGGTCAGAGGGAGAAGCAGACTCCCTGCTGAGCAGGGAGCCCGATGCGGGACT
>NW_027728018.1:0-314 GCF_054177405.1 Leptonychotes weddellii | reverse complement strand
GATTTATTTGTTTTGATTGCCTATTACTCAAAAAGGCATTTATATCCTGATTTTTACAGTATTTGCTGAAGCCCTAATTTCGCTTCTTGAAGGATGGAAGGACAAAGGTGAGGGTAGGCGGCTGCCAAGAGGTGCTGCCCCACCCTCAGGAAACCTAGTAGAAGCCAGTTTAGGGTCTAAAACAAGAAAAAAAAGTTCTCGCTCATTATTCTTTTTAGAATTTCTTTCTGGGGAGAAGGACAAAAATAGAGAGAAGATGTTCCGTTTTGACAGACTTAAGCTCATCAGATTTATCAAATCACAATATAGGACGG
>NW_027728017.1:0-314 GCF_054177405.1 Leptonychotes weddellii | reverse complement strand
TAAAATATATTTTAGAAATAGGTATATTGTACAAATAGAAACATATTGTAGAACAGGTGTATACAGGAAAATTAAAATACATTGTAGAAATAGGTAGAATCGGCAAAAAATATTGTAGATGCTGGTAGTGAGTATGTTTAGGAGGTATCTTTAGTAAGATATCATGAAGTGATTAAGTTGAATTACTTTTATTTAATGAATATTATCAAAGTATATTTGTGTTTTAAAATTAGAGTGAAATGGAAAAATCAGCTAACTGCCTGGAAACTTATTCATGTAGGAGTTCAAGTTCAGAGGAACAGCTGGGAGCATTT
>NW_027728016.1:0-314 GCF_054177405.1 Leptonychotes weddellii | reverse complement strand
GCACCGCAGCCCAGCTTTTGAACCCAGGTAGCCTGTGCTCTCAGCACAGTGTGATTGTTGAAAGTGCACATGATGCAGAAGCATATCATGTAAAACTCTATGTTTAGGATTAAACCAGTAAGTAAGGAAAAGCAAACAAAACTAACAAAAATGAAATTCCCCCTTATAAGAAGAGAACATACTATTATATACACAGAAAAAAGTCTGAAGGGATATCCCTGTTGACTGACAACCTGGGGTGGCACCAGGGAACCATTGCTATGGTAGTTATGTTTTTGGCAATGCCTGAATTTTTGAGGGTGGGCATATATTGC
>NW_027728015.1:0-314 GCF_054177405.1 Leptonychotes weddellii | reverse complement strand
TAGGAGTCTGCAAGGACAGCAGAGGTGCTGAGGCAGGGCGGGCACAGAGGCCTCTGGGACATCTGTCCGGCTGCGCGCAAGGAAGGGAAGGCTTAGCCAAGCCCAGGGCAACCCCGGGGAGGGTCAGGGGAGTGGAGGAGCAGCGGGACTGGCTGGATACAGACTCTCACCCAGGGTCAGAATCCTGCTTCCACACTACATTGTGTGCTTGCAAGAGAGAAGCATGCAGGTGTGCAGGGCAGGGGGGAGCCAGATCCGCACACTCGCTGAGAGAGGGGACGGGGCCTTGGGCTTGGGGTGTGAGAATCGGCGGG
>NW_027728014.1:0-314 GCF_054177405.1 Leptonychotes weddellii | reverse complement strand
TTTTGTGAAACTCCGTGTCCCCAAACCACAACACACCTTACATAACTTGTGCCATGGTTTGCTCTCCAGAAAGCTCAACAATTTTTTTCCTTTTCAGAGCGAGTGTGCGTGTGTGCCTGAAGCGGGGGAGGGGCAGAGGGAGAGGGAATCCCAAGCAGACTCCCCGCTGAGCATGGAGCCTGACCCAGGGCTCGATCCCGCGATCCTGAGATCACAACCTGAGCTGACAAGACTCAGACGCTAAACCCACTGAGCCACCCAGGCGCCCCTCAACCTTTTATTAGAAAACACCGGGCTGTGTCCGTGTGCATGGG
>NW_027728013.1:0-314 GCF_054177405.1 Leptonychotes weddellii | reverse complement strand
TTTTTTTTAAAGATTTTATTTATTTATTTGAAAGAGAGAGAATGAGAGAGAGAAAGCACATGAGAGGGGGGAGGGTCAGAGGGAGAAGCAGACTCCCCGCCGAGCAGGGAGTCCGATGCGGGACTCGATCCCGGGACTCCAGGATCATGACCTGAGCCGAAGGCAGTGGCTTAACCAACTGAGCCACCCAGGCGCCCAAGTTGTTTTTCTTCTATATAAAACTGTTGTTCTTAAGCTAAAAAGTCCATTCTGAACCCAAAATATGTGTTCTACCAGACATCCTCAAAGTTTTTAAAATGAGGCACAAACACATC
>NW_027728012.1:0-314 GCF_054177405.1 Leptonychotes weddellii | reverse complement strand
CTTTGTCTGGGCTCACATGAAGGACGGAGATCCATATTTGTCCCCAACCCCCATCAGGACTCATGGGCATCTGCCTGAGACTGTTAAATTGAATTGGGAATAAAAAAGATTATGCTTTTAATGTGACTTTAGGAAAGGCAAAAAAAATTGTGATCATAATTGTGCATAGGTTAGGATATTCAAAAACAAGGTAGTTATACTCGCTTTTCATGTCCACAAATGTTACTTTCTGATATTCCACATTCACACCTTGTGCTAAGCCTTTAGGCACAGTAATAAAGAACATTTAATTATCTCCTGATGGGCTCCACATT
>NW_027728011.1:0-5075 GCF_054177405.1 Leptonychotes weddellii | reverse complement strand
TCTCTGTCTCAAATAAATAAATAAAATCTTTAAAAAAAAATAAGAAAAAAAAAAGAAATGCAAATAACCTTAACCCTCTTTAAGTCTCTATTTTAAAGTAATAAGAAATCCATTAGCCAAATGCATTGCCTCCGGCACTAATCTAGGATAAAGTCACTTAACTTGCAAGGCCAGACCCCACTGCCCCACAGTAGTTTGATGGCCATACCTGAGGAGCTGGCTAAGGAGGTCAAGCCCTTACTGAATTGTCCTATTTTGCCCGCCCCCCTTCTCTGCTGTTTTCCTTACTCTCCGGTACACAATAAAGCAATGGGTAAGAAGCAAGTGTCACTAGGCTGGTGCTGTGGTCATGTAAATGGTAGTTTCAGGACAGTATGGGAGAGGGACCAGCATTCATCAGTGATAGGAAGAGGATACACACAGCAGACGGTAGCCGGACAACAAAATGAATCTGGGGCCCAGGCCTCCGGATTGCTTGGTTGGAGAGTGGTAGCGCATGCTATTCAGAACTCACCAGATACAGAGGTTTCAAGGGTCTCCAAAGCTTAGCTACCACAGGCATCCACCAGGGCAGGAGATCGGCCTGATTCTCAACTCTGAGCTCTTAGCTGTGGGACCTGACTTCACACACTGCCTTTGGCCCCTGAATTTCACATTTAAACTCAGTATACTTTGTGTTCATTTTTTCATCCAAAATTTATTTAGCACCAATGTGCTGGGGGCAGAGGACAGGGCAATAAGTAAATCAGACAGGATCCCTCTCTTCACTTAGACATTAGAGGGGAAAAGACAAGTAACAAGCAAAACACCAGAAAGACAGTAAGTCAATACAGGAAAAAACAGGAGATATGACAGAGTAGGACTAGATGAGAAAGGCCAGTTTAAGTTAGGTGGCAGAGAAAGACCGCCCTGATATGGTGGCATTTAAGCTAAGGCCTGAAAGAAGGGATTTGGAGAAAAAGCATTCCAGGCAGCAAGCTCAGCATGTGCAAAGGTCCTGAGGCCAAAAAGGAGCTTGGTATGTTCTAGAAAGTTAAAGGGGGGGACCAAAGGCTGGGTGAGAGAGGAGAAGGGAGGTGAGAGGTGGAAAAGGAGCTGACAATAAAGGCAAGGATTTGACAGAGAATGGTGAAAAGCTTGACTGTTACCTCAGGCACAATGGGAAGCTATGAGAGGATTTTAAGTAGGAAAATGACTAAATCGGGTTGATGACTTTGAAAACTGTCCCACAGTTAGGATAGTGGTTACCTCTGAAGGGGAATATTGACTGGGAAGAGACAGAGGGGAGCTTCTAGAGTGTTGGCGACATCCTATTTCTTCATCAGGGCACTGTTCATGTGGCTGCCTTCAGTTTGTGAAAATTCATCAAGCTGTACACTTAAGATACATGTCCCTTTGTATATATGTGGTATATTTCAATAAAACATTTACTAAAAATCACTCAGGCTTCTCCCAGGGAATGGATTCTAGAGTACCAAGGGAAGAGGTAGGGAAGTCAGTTAGAAAACCCATGTAGATGCCTGGGGGAGAGTAGGGGGTGGTTTGGGTGGGCCTGGGAGCACCAGACAAACAGAGGGAGTCAGAAACACCTGCTTTCAGATGGGGCAGGCCTCTCTTCTGACCTCACATCTCAGCATCCGGGAAAGTCATTCCCATTCCTGAACTGGCCCCAAGGATTAGAGTCCCAGCTCCGGTGACAGGGTGGTACCACCCAGATCAAGTTCACAGTGGGAAGGAGGGGAGAAATTCAGGTAACACCAGAGACACAGATGTTTATCCAACAACAATGAACCTGTTGAATATTTATGAAGCATCTACTAGGTCTCAGTTGTTGGGAATGGCTGGAAGAGAAAAGATGGGGGGCTGGGAAGGACAGGGAAGCACGAGTATAGTGTGGATGGGGTGAGTCAGGAGTAAAGGGCAGAAAAGCAGCCCAGACATTAGCAGGCAGCTGAGGCCCTCCATTCAGTTTGGGCCAGAGAGTCCCCACACGAGCCCCAGGAGAAAATATACCTGTTCACACTATTCGTATGGGACCTTGGGAACGGTCCCACAATAGGACTTCTTTAGCTCTTTACCAGAGATTTATAGATCCACTTCTTTTAGGGTTTTTTTTTTTTTTTTGCTGAAGATCTAGGTTCTGTGTTCTGTTTAAAAAAAAAAAAAAAACTGTTTAAAGAAAAAGGAATAATCTGGTGAGAAATGGACCTCAAAAGCAGAGAGCTAGAGAGCCCAAGTCCTCACTTGGAAAGGAAAGGAACAAACTGATACCGAAAGAAATTTGTATAATGGATTATTACTCTGATAATTAATCACCTTTTAAGAAACAGGTCATGCTAATTATTCCTGGAGTGGGCAAACAGCTCTTCAAATGAGCTGCTAGTTATCAGACTTCCGTGCTTAGCTGAGTCAGCCACAGCATCTGTTTAAAAAATAAAAACTCATTTGCATGTCACTGTTCAGTGCCAATGGGGACATCATCTCATCACCATGCAGGACATTTAACATTTCCCTGAAGAAGACATTCTCTTCTGACCTCCCTCCCAACCCAGGTGGGAAGTCTCCAATCCACTTGAATGGAAATATGTCCTCATATGCAGATGAGGATACAACCAAGAAACCCAAATGACATCTATTGATTTAGCAGACACTAGACCCACACACTGATAAGAGAAGGCCAGTCCATGCACTCCAGTGGCGTACGTACAACCAGACATCTAACATCTACAGTAGGAGGATGGATGATTTTTATTTGATTGGCTGGAAGGCAAAATGGTGGGAACACTTGCAAGCCACACTTCAACAAACACGTACCCATCCTAAAAGACAAATTCAATCTATCCAACACCAAAGGGTGCCAAGAACTATGAGTAGGAGACTGCAGGGTAGAAATGGGGCTCCTCCGTGCTAGCCAACAGGAGAATTTCCATATGGGGTAACGAGAATGTATTTGCCTTAAAAATCCAAAATTGTTCATTTCTTCTGACACCATTCTGTTCCGTGTTATGTAATACAAAGGGCATGCAAGGGTCAGGAAACTAGATAAATGATGAAATTTGAGGCCATGTGGAAAACACAAGACAGAGGAAGGGAAATGGAGGACTGCTTTCAAGGTAAGATCCTAGCATGTCTGGAATGAAAAAGGATGAAAATAAAATCCATTATGGATTACCAGGAAGTTCCACTAGTTTGGATGAATCAAACCAGCTTCAAAAAGGACTATTTCATAAGGGAGTTGAAACTCAAAGGCTAAATTAGGAGATTCATGCACAACTCTTATTAACCCCATATGGCCCAAATAAGCAGAATAAGGACAGGTGCTGCTTTCTCCACCTCTGGGCGTTGGGGTTCTAGATGCAACTCATTCACGAGACAAATATGTCTCCTGCTTTAATTAAACTCCTCCTCTCATCAAGGGAAGGAGAAATAATCCCAATCTAACATTTCATCCATGATGAACTTTGTCGTCTCTGTTTCCAAATGAATTTGGCTTATTAAAAAAGTAATGAGCTATTAATTAACTCTACACTCATACAAAGCTGTTTAATTCTCAATCCAATTAGCAGCAATCTGTTGAAGGATTCTAACGATTATTTTAAATTTGCTAACAGAAACATCTTTTCACTTTCCATAAGTTATTTATAGAAGAGCTCACATTGGATCCTGCTTGGTTTTTAATTTGATAACACTTTTATTAAGTGCTCTCACTCTTCTCCCATCACCACTGCAAAGCCCAGAAATAGTATCCCAGGTCGGCTGCCTGGCCAGGACGGTGCACCCTCCTATCCTTGAAACTCTCTCCAAAAGATGAGCTCTATGGAGAAGGGGAAATCTGTCCTTCCCATGTCATTCTCAAACTAGAGACAAAACTCAAGTATAAACCAAGGTGGGCATAACACTTCCAGAGGAAAGACTGAACGTCTGGGGATGCTGGTGGGGTTGGATGTGGTCGGGGAGAGAAGCAGGCATGTAATTTTCCTAACTGATGCAACAAAGCATGCCTGAGCCTCTTAGGAAACCACACTGAATCCCGCTGCATTCCTGTGTGGAATGGTTACTATAACCGCTATGCTAAAATGCAAAAATATTACGTGATCTTTTTATACGTGTGCTCTTTATGATCGGCCTTTCTGTACTCATTAGTCTAGATGGACGTATACAGTATGTCAAGGGCTATATACCCCAACTACGGATCAAGTAAAGACACACACATACACAAACTCCACATCAAATGTGTTTACACACAGGCTTTACTCTTCCCTATAAAATGTAAGAGATTAGACTTTTCGGTGTGCCCCTCTCTCTGCTTCTCCAAGATTGTACAAGAGATAAACCGATTTCGTAGTATTGCTGTCGAGAAATATCTGGAGAAAAAGCTGAGGAAGTAGCAGATTCACTAGCTTTCTCCTAACATCTGAGGAGGAACAGGAGATGGGTTCCTCTCCCATCTCCTCCTCGGGACACCAAGACACAATATGCATCATGTTTAAGAAAACAGAATCTAGGGGAGCCTGGGGGCTCAGTCGGTTGAGCAGCCGACTCTTGATTTCAGCTCCAGGTCACGATCTCAGGGTTGTGGGGTTAAGCCCCACATCAGGCTCCGTACTCTGTGTGGATCTGCTTGTCCCGCTCCCTCTGCTCCTCCCCCTGCTCTCTAAAATAAATGAGTAAACACTTAAAAAAAAAAATCTTAAAAAAAAAAAAAACTTAGAGCCAAACTTCCCTGAACCTACTGGTTATGTGCCTTTGGGCAAGTTAGTGAACCTCTCTGTGCCTCAGTTTAGTCATCTAAACAAATAGGAACAATAGTAGTACCTACTTCACAGGGTTGTTAGGATTAAATGAATGTCTCTAGAGCTCTTACAACAACGTGCCTGGTACAAAGCATATGGTCTGTTATTTCTAAATAAGATTAACTCCAGCTAAGCGCTTCTCCTTATAAAATATAGAGAGCTGGGAATGCTGCAAAGTCATTATCTCACCAGTAACAGCGATGGAGGGGAGGCGAGGGGAGGCGAGGGGAGGCGAGGGGAGGCGAGGGGAGGAAGGGCCAGAAGCTCAAATTACAGAGAACA
>NW_027728010.1:0-314 GCF_054177405.1 Leptonychotes weddellii | reverse complement strand
TAAGCGACTGCCTTCGGCTCAGGTCATGATCCTGGAGTCCCGGGATCGAGTCCCGCATCGGGCTCCCTGCTTGGCAGGGAGTCTGCTTCTCCCTCTGACCCTCCTCCCTCTCATGCTCTCTGTCTCTCATTCTCTCTGTCTCAAATAAATAAATAAAATCTTTAAAAAAAAAAAAAGAAATGCTTGTGTGCTTCCAGGGGTAATAAATGCTTTTCATTAAAAAAAAAAAAAAAGGAACAATGGAGGAGAAAGACTTTTATTCCATATGCCTCTTTCCTGTTTGGGACATGTGTTTTTGAGATGTTTAAGTTATC
>NW_027728009.1:0-314 GCF_054177405.1 Leptonychotes weddellii | reverse complement strand
GGAAGGAAGGAAGGAAGGAAGAAAAGGAAGGAAGGAAGGAAGGAAGGAAGAAAAGGAAGAAAAGGAAGGAAGGAAGGAAGGAAGAAAAGGAAGGAAGGAAGAAAAGGAAGGAAGGAAGGAAGGAAGGAAGGAAGGAAGGAAGAAAAGGAAGGAAAGGAAGGAAAGGAAGAAAGTAATTATCAGCTCAGAGCATTCCATACAGCAGCAGAGAGGTGATGCAGTCAGTCCAAATAGCAAACAACATTTCTATTTGTCTCAGGACTGTGATAGCATTTTTCCCTCTGACAGACTTTCCTTTGCAACTCATTTTTGGC
>NW_027728008.1:0-314 GCF_054177405.1 Leptonychotes weddellii | reverse complement strand
GGAATGAATGATCAAAGAGAGAAAAAAAAAGCAATACAGATATCCTGAAGCTAAAAATAAATCCTTGCAAGTGTGGAGTGTATAATCAAACTTACACACAAAAAGAGTTCCATTACTTCCTTCTCTTCCAATAAGCTTCTGTGAATTACATCCCAGCAAGCATGTGTATTCGGACTTATTCTTTAAAAGCAGGAAACCTGAGAGGGAGATGAACCATGAGAGACTCTGGACTCTGGGAACCAAACTGAGGGCTACAGAAGGGAGGGGGTTGGGGGGATGGGGTAACTGGGTGATGAGCATTAAGGAGGGCACGT
>NW_027728007.1:0-314 GCF_054177405.1 Leptonychotes weddellii | reverse complement strand
GTGGGTGGAATGAATGTGTGTATCATCTGAAATCATGTCCTTGCCTTATAAGCTCAGAAAGAGGCCATCCTCTCTTCCCCGGGCTGCTGGAGTAAATGGAGCAGTGCAGGCGTCTGCTTCGGGAAACCCAAACCCAACCACTGCAGTTTCAAAGTGAGGGCAGTCCCATTGGCAGCTGACCCCACTGCTGCTACCCGGCCCCCCGCCCCGCCCCCCCCGGGTGCCAGCACCAGGTGGGGCCCAACTGATCACTGATGTCTATTCAGAGCCTGGGCAGGGGGCCCTTCTGGCTGTCCTAAGCCCTGCAGCTGTCC
>NW_027728006.1:0-314 GCF_054177405.1 Leptonychotes weddellii | reverse complement strand
GACCAAAAAGGAAGGGCCCCTCCTGATTTAGTTTCCTTCCAAATCTACATAAATATAATTGTGTTCTACATCCATAAATGTGTCTTGTTTCTTTCACTGAGGTGCTTCACTACATTTTTTTCCCCTTAAACATTTATCCTCCTTGAACTAAGGAATTGTTAAGAAAATAAATAAATAAATAAATAAATAAATAAATAAATAAATAAAGGACTTGTTTACATCATGAGTAGAATTGGTTTTTCCATGACGTCCATACAGAAAGAATTGCTAGTTGAATAAGGAAAGAAATTTCTAATTGGTTGCATGGGAATGGT
>NW_027728005.1:0-314 GCF_054177405.1 Leptonychotes weddellii | reverse complement strand
TGCCTCATTTATCCTAGCAGTTAGCACCCCCATTTTTTATTGCACCTCATTAATTTGGCTGCATGTTCTTTTCATTTAGTACCCTGAATATGTTTTGCCAGCCCTTTCTGGATTCCCAGGTTTCTGTGGACAGGTCTGATGTTATTCTTATGTTCCTCCCTCCATATGTAAGGAACCTCCTCTCCCTGGCTATTCTCAGGGTTGTTTCCTTGGCTGTAAAATTTGCAAGTTTCACTATTATATGTTGGGGTGTTGATCTACTTTTATTGATTTTTGGGAGGGGTCCTCTCTGCCTCTTGGACTGGAATGCTTGT
>NW_027728004.1:0-314 GCF_054177405.1 Leptonychotes weddellii | reverse complement strand
TTCCAGCTGGTCCTTCCCCGAGGCTGCACGCCTGGCCCGGGCCAAGTCCTGGTGCAGGAGCCCTGGGGTGGGTGGGAGCGGGCTTCCCCATCCTCCCCCCCACCCCGGGATCACGACCCCGGAGGCCCCAGGCGCTGCGCAGCCCGCCCCGCCTCCTCCCCAAACTCGGTTCCCAGTCTCGGGGTCGTTGGAGGCTGCCTGTCCCCCAGACACGGAGGGAGGGAGGGCGAGCGCTGGGCGGCTGGGCCGGGGAGGGAGGACGGGGGCGGGCAGGGAGACCTGCCGAGTCCGCCTGGTGCAGGCCCGGTCCCCGG
>NW_027728003.1:0-314 GCF_054177405.1 Leptonychotes weddellii | reverse complement strand
TCTTTTTATAAAATCAAATGATACATGAAAATTCCAAAGATTGATAGAAATCAAGTATGTTAATGGCCAATGATTTAATTTGGTAACTATGCAAGATACACCTATAAAAAGAGATTTCCACAACTATCATGATTAATAATGCTATAATGGTAAAGACTGAATCAAGAATGCCAACTTCTTAATCAATTTTTAGATAACTCTTTTTTTTTTTTTTTTAATTTATTTGCGAGAGAGAGAATGAGAGACAGAGAGCATGAGAGGGAGGAGGGTCAGAGGGAGAAGCAGACTCCCTGCCGAGCAGGGAGCCCGATGCG
>NW_027728002.1:0-314 GCF_054177405.1 Leptonychotes weddellii | reverse complement strand
TTTTGTCTGGCTGCTTCATAAAAAAAACCCTTAACTAATCATTGACCCTATTTAAAACAAATTGAGTGGGTGGATAGCCTCTGCTAAGATGCAGAGAAAATAATCTAAATAACTGTTGAATTAAGGAATCTCTTAGGTACAATATACTGTATTTTCACCCTCAATGAACATCTCTTTAAAGTACTGTGAAATCTCCCCCCCTCTCTCTCTCTCTTTTTTTTTTTTTAACATATATTTGATACATACACTTGTGTGGAAAGCACCAGCATGTTGAAATGCTCTTTACTGATTGATTGGTCTCTTGCATGAGGATG
>NW_027728001.1:0-314 GCF_054177405.1 Leptonychotes weddellii | reverse complement strand
GGAGAAGGAAGGGAAAAATGAAGGGGGGAATCGGAGGGGGAGATAAACCATGAGAGACTATGGACTCTGAGAAACAAACTGAGGGTTTTAGAGGGGAGGGGGTGGGGGGAGGGGTTAGCCCGGTGATGGGTATTAAGGAGGGCACGTACTGCATGGAGCACTGGGTGTTATACACAAACAATGAATCGTGGATCACTGCATCGAAAACTGGTGATGTATTGTATGGTGGCTAACATAACATAATAAAATAAAATTAAAAAAAAAAAGAAAAGAAAACATCACTGACATCTAAATGCACCTAGAGTGAAAGCTGC
>NW_027728000.1:0-5075 GCF_054177405.1 Leptonychotes weddellii | reverse complement strand
GGTCTAAAATGAGTCTCTTGCAGACAGCATATCGATGGGTCTTGTTTTTTAATCCAATCTGATAGCCTGTGTCTTTTGATTGGGGCATTTAGCCCATTTACATTCAGGGTAACTATTGAAAGATACGAATTTAGTGCCATTGTATTGCCTGTAAAGTCACTGTTACTGTATATTGTCTGTGTTCCTTTCTGGTCTGTGTTACTTTTAGGCTCTCTCTTTGCTTAGAGGAAGAAAAAACATTTTTTTAAGATTCACTGTTCTCTTGTTTTTGTACCATACATGTGCCTGTCATTGTTATAAACTATTTATCATTTATATAAATGCATGTAGAGGTATTTTTCTAGATCAAAATTATGAATGCTTAAAGTACAATTCTTAGAGTTTTGTTTTTTATTGCCTATATCTACATAGATTTTGCTCTAAACTCATAGTTAGTCTTAGTTTAAATTCTTAAAATGCTACGGACTTTTCTGTTTCCCCCTCTTTATTCTGCTGGTGGAACTGAGAGTTTTCATTGGTCAGTGTTTTTACTCTAATGTGGCTCCCAGAAGGTGACCTTCTGCTAGAGAGAACGGGGCTAGGGATGAAACTTGCTGAAATGTGAGTATAAGAGAAGAAAAGTGTAAGATTTGAGTTGCAGAGAGTTCATAATAAAGAGAAGGAGTGATATAAAATAAGGTCATCAGGGGGCACCTGGGTGGCTCAGTCAGTGAAGCATCTGACTCTTGATTTCCACTCAAGTCATGATCTCAGGGTTCTGAGATCGAGCTCCAGGTCAGGAACTGTGCTGGGTGTAGAGGCTGCTTAAGATACTGTCCCCTTCCCCCCTCCTCCCCTCCTGCTCTTAAAAAAAAAAAAAAAGGTCCTTAAGTGTCTTTGAACATGCAGCTTCTTTCAGAAGTGCAGTGGAAAATTCTCAGTCCTGTGTTGACACTTTGGCGTGGTGGAATTCTGGGCCAGAAGAGGTTTTCTGAGGCCCCCTGAGATCGTTTTCCCTCTTCCATTAGTTCAAAGTCATAAACAGGGCTGGCTGGATCTAAGTATAGTATCCCTGAGTGGTGAGTTACACCATCTGCTAATAAAAAGTTTTACTCTTTGACATGTTCTGCTAAGTTTTTATTGTGGGTTGTGAATGTTTAATGTCCTCCTAAGGGCTTTTAGGAGAATATGTTTTCACAGCACATGTGGTGCCGTTATACTGTGAACCAAACTAACGGGTTTTAATTATGCCAAGGCTATGGATCCTGGAGCTGCTGACAAATTCATGATGTGTTTTAAATTGCTACAATGGAAAGCACAAACCAAAGATTTAAATTGGAATAATGTTTGGAAAATAATTTCCTTTGTGGAGATGCCACCTATCATTTTTATTTCTCAAGTTGAAGAATATGGTTGACTCATGCAGCATTCTCATCCGCATGGTGGAGGAAAGAAAGAAGGCCTGCTCTTGACTTTAGGAGGCTGATTTTAGGCCAGCGTTATCACTTCCTTTCTGTCTGGATTCAAACAAGTTATCTGACATGAAGCCTTCATTAAGCCTTAGCTATAACATATGTAAAAGCTATAATATAGGGGGTTACTGAGGATTATTGACAGAATTCAATAACATGATACCTGGACAAACTATGAAAATTTGAGTGAGCTCTTCCTTATTGTTCTGGTGAAGGGGCTTTAAGTCGTAACTAACAGAGCCACTAGTTCTCTGCCTGGTTGGAAATCTAGTTACTTTGGTAATATTTTCCCCTTTCAATTGATATTCTAGCTCTCTCATTTTCTCTATTCCCTTAGTCTGTTAAGCATAGCTGTTGGAGGGTGAGTTGGACTCTACATCCTAGTTGATGTATAAGTATATATAATTTTGGTAGTTATCTGATGTCTTTGTTCTAAAAATTGCAGAGGACCAAATATCACCCTTGTTGCTAGTCTGTTGAGTAAAGCTCTGCTCTACTGCAAACTTTTCAGTGGTCATTTATATTCGCTGACTGTCATGGGTTGCTGCCAACACACAAAGCAAAGATTTTTGATGCTGACTTAGACAAAAGGGTTGTATCGTAAGTTTCCTGATAGTGCTCCTACAATTTGTCATCAGATGGTTATAATGATGGAATTTGCTGGTGCCAGTAGGGATATATGCGACTTCTCCACTTTTTAATGAAATACTTAGGAACTTGCTGTAGAGTCCCATCCTTATGCCCTTGGTGCTGAGAGGACATCACAGCATTCATCAAGTCTGTTGAGTTTTCTGCCAGTCAGTCCTAGGCATAACTGAGTCTTTGTGACTGTCTTATAATAACTGAAATGAATTTAATGGAAAAGTAGAGTTCTTGCTACATACTAGATACTGATTAAATGTTTTTGGAATTGAGTTGATAAGGACTGCTGTTCCCCAAGGGGAAGGGTGTGGGTATGCTCTGAATGTTGTGACATATGCCTTTGATTTAAACATATGCCAACTTTGTAATAACGAGTCAATTGCCTTATACTCCTTAAACACCAATAAATAGAATCAAATAATTAGCAGATTTAAAAAAACCTATAATCTCAATTAAAATTCTACTTGGAGCCTAAAAAAATAACCTTTGCTATTCTCTACCTTGTACTCATCTGAGATCTTCCTCAATTGATACCTCTCATCCCTGTAAATCTCAAGGTTGTGAATATTTAGTATTGGAATTGGTAGTTTCTTGTGTTTTCGGGAGGGTTCTAAATATTTGCTAAAGAATTGAAGACAAAAGGTTGTGATAAAGCTATTGCAGGAACTTCCTTTAATATGGATGGTAGAAAGGGTATTAATAGCCGTTGTAAGAAAGAATTCATAATCTTGGTAATTCTGGAACTTTCCAAGTTGTTGATATGTGTTTAAAAAGTAGCCGTCTTTACTAAAATCAGAGCTTCCTGTTACAATTAGAAATTTTCTTATTTAGGGTTTTTTTTTTTCCTGCTATTAAATAGTACTGTTTTTAATAACTAGATTGATAAGATAGAGTCTAGTTTGATGACTTTTGCATCTTCCCAATGACAAAAGACAAAAATAATCTGATTATTACTTCAGATAGAAAGTTTGCCAAGAGGTAAATGCTTGTGATAAAGCCAGGAGCCTCAGTTAATAAGGTTCATCCACCTAAAGATTATCTTACTAGGCTATCATTCTATACTAGTTGCTAATATTGTCATTAAATGCTTTGAAGCTCTTCTCTTTGAACAACGCACTCTGGTTCATACCATTCTACCTAAGGCATAATTTAACTGAAATTTGAATGTGGTAAATATGTTATTGTAATATGTTTCTACTTAATTCACAAAATTTTTAATAAGATAATTGATAATATGTCCTTAAAAATGCCAAACCTCAACTTTCTGCTCAAAAGCTTTTCTGTTATTTTACTGATTTGTGAGTTTATTTGCTGTCAAATTGGTAAAAATTGAAACTGAGAAACTTTTATGTATTTGACTTCTCTTTCCCACCAACATAATAGCTTAACATAACTTTGTAATATGATAGAAAACATATCAGTGTGACTCACGGTTATAAGAAATACAAAAAAGGTATATTCTTTTAACTTAAGAGCTTCAGGAATTGGGACCAGTGTGCACTCATTATACTAACAGGTGGAATACAAGTCTCACTGTACTCAGGATGGTCCCATTCCTAATTCCTAGGAGTGGCTTTCTGGGATAGGTTAATCATACTGGTTAACAAGTGCCCCTGGGTTATACAGGTTGTTCTCCTTACTACAGAGTGTTCAGCTAGATGTTTCCATCAGAATGTACCTGGATGTAGGTTGCTATTGGGGGAGGAAATAACAGGAAGGTTGTTAGGCTATGAGAATTGAATCCAATTTACCAGGGGTACAGGCACTGAGGGCAAAAGGCCTTCAGTTAAAATCTCAACTTTATCATTTATTTTCAGGAAAAAAAATTTTTTTTGGCTATTATAAACAACACTGCAATCAGTGAACATCCACGTATAAATATCTCTGGGCACTGTTTGATTATTTCCTTAGACTAAATTCCTAGAAATGGGTTTTCTTAGTTAGAGACATATAGTTT
Organism: Leptonychotes weddellii; assembly: GCF_054177405.1. Classification (NCBI taxonomy): domain Eukaryota; kingdom Metazoa; phylum Chordata; class Mammalia; order Carnivora; family Phocidae; genus Leptonychotes; species Leptonychotes weddellii. Next base: position 1,025 of record NW_027728000.1, on the reverse strand, counting down.
TTAGAGCTTTTGATATTTACTGCTGTATCACCCTCCAGAATAGTTTACAGTCCTATGGACTGTGTTTCTGAGCATCCATTTTCCCATTCCAGTCTGCTGCAGGCATTTTTTTTTTTCTTCACTGCAGGCATTTGAATATAAAAAGCAGCGTGCCAATCTGAAAGGCAAAGATCTCTGTTTTGGAAAAATTGTACTTTTTTGATTACTGACAAGGTTGACCATTTCTCATTCTTACGTGTTTGCATGAATTCCCTGTTCATAGCCTTTGCCCATTTTATTAGAGTATTTGTTTTTTGTTTTTTGGTATGAAACTGTCATTTATACACACATACACATACAGTCATATGTATATAAAGTTTCTTGTTAACATATTGCTTTTGTTAATATTTTTATCATATTGAAGTTTAAAAAATGTATTTAGTAAAGCTGTCTATTTTGTTTGTTATATTTCTGCCTTTTGAAAGGACTTTAGAAAGGTCTTTCCTGCCCATAATTATAAAAATGTCAGGGTTTTCTTCTAGTACTTTCATAGTTTTCTTATGTTCGTAATCTTTATGGAATTAACTTTGATATGAGATATATGAGATTTGCATTGTATTTTTTTTGAATAGACAATATAATTGCTTGGTACAAAATTCAGAAGGTACCGTGACAGTCTCCTGACTAATATGAATATAACTATATTAAAGTTCCTAGGAGTTTAATTCATTAGTAATTAAAAATTTTCTTATACGTAGTCATGTGAAAATGACTCTGACTGTCCTTCTAAATTTTATTTTTATTTTTTATTTTAAGGTGTTTTCTTATTTCAGAGGTACAGGTCTGTGATTCAACAGTCTTACACAATTCACAGTACATTATATGTTAAAGAAGAAGATAGTAGGAAGGGAAAAATGAAGGGGGGGAAATTGGAGGGGGAGACAAACCATGAGAGACGATGGACTCTGAGAAACAAACTGAGGGTTCCTAGAGGGGAGGGGGGTGGGGGGATGGATTAGCCTGGTGATGGGTATTAAAGAGGGCAC
>NW_027727999.1:0-314 GCF_054177405.1 Leptonychotes weddellii | reverse complement strand
CTCCCCCCACTCCCCCCCCTCCCAGTCATCCTTAGAATTAAGTTTTTAAATTTTGCTGTGATAGGTTAGTTTCAGCTGTAATTATTTTGGCTAATATTTAAAGGTAATTTTTATCTGTGAGGACTTTTCTTTCTTTGCCAGTTTGCCATAAAGGTGTCCCCTTTCATTCACCAACCTTTCATCAGCTTGTAAGAATTTTCCTCGTGGGCGGCAGCTTGTAACCTTTTTACCACCAGGGATCTGGGACAATAAGCAGTTGAAATGCTACAGTGATCAGCTATTTGTAAAGTATAACTGATAAACAATTATGAATT
>NW_027727998.1:0-314 GCF_054177405.1 Leptonychotes weddellii | reverse complement strand
GAGAACTTCCCTAATCTGGGGAATGAAACAAACATTCGTGTCCTAGAGGCAGAGAGGACCCCACCCAAGATCAAGGAAAACAGGCCAACACCCCAGCATGTTATAGTAAAACTCACAAATCTTAGAACAAAGGAAACCATCTTAAGGGCAGTTAGGGGGAAGAGATTCCTTACGTACAGAGGGAGGAACATCAGAATAATCTCAGACCTATCCACAGAGACCTGGCAAGCCAGAAAGACCTGGCAAGACATATTCAGGGTACTAAACGAGAAGAACATACAGCCAAGAATACTTTATCAGGCAATGCTGTCATT
>NW_027727997.1:0-314 GCF_054177405.1 Leptonychotes weddellii | reverse complement strand
AGATGCCCTTCAACAGATGAATGGATAAAGAAGATGTGGTCCATATATATAATGGAATACTACTCAGCCATCAGAAAGGATGAATACCCAACATTTGCATCAACATGGAAATAAATGAAATAAGTCAAGCAGAGAAAGTCAATTATATAGTTTCACTTAGGTGTGGAACATAAGGAATAGCACGGAGGACATTAGGAGAAGGAAGGAAAAAATGAAGGGGGGGGTGGAATCGGAGGGGGAGATGAACCATGAGAGACTATAGGCTCTGAGAAACAAATTGAGGGTGTGAGAGGGGAGGGGAGGGGGGGGGAAGT
>NW_027727996.1:0-314 GCF_054177405.1 Leptonychotes weddellii | reverse complement strand
GGAGGGAATTTTTGCTAAACTGATTCAGCAGGATTCTTGCTAAAACTGGAATAAGCAGGCCAAGCACAGAGCCCTTGATCAAGGGCTTGACCCAAAGTCAAGGCCTACTCAGAAGGAGAACTCATAGGAACCTCACTCAAGTTTAGTGGAAGACAGTCTTTATCATCCCCCAGATCTGTTCTCCAAAATATTTCACTCTACCCAAGTAAATATCCTTTCAAATATTGATGACGTTTAGTGACTACTCAAAAGTCAAATTATCCTGAAGTTGAAAATATTTTGGTAAAATCTCTTCCCTGTCTTTTTTTTTTTTT
>NW_027727995.1:0-314 GCF_054177405.1 Leptonychotes weddellii | reverse complement strand
GAAGTATTTGGTTTTGGTTATTGAGCAATAGAGAAAACCGAGGGAAGAGGCTGAGGCTGATGTTTGCCTTTGAAAGCAAACAGGAAACGATGGGCAAATGCATGTCTGTTTTTTAAAAAAAAACCTATAAAGGTAAGAAAATAAAAAGGAATCTAAGTAAATTTTCTGTTCATATACAGCTTCAAGCAAAAATAGATACATAAATGATTGAATAAAAATAAAGGTATTTTGTGGTCATTATAGAAAAGCTTGAAATGCTAATAATACAGTAGATTGCCTTACTGTTTTCACTCCTCACTGCCTTCCATCTCCAT
>NW_027727994.1:0-314 GCF_054177405.1 Leptonychotes weddellii | reverse complement strand
TATAGAAATGTAACTGATTTCTGTATATTGATTTTATATCCTGCCACATTGCTGACTTCCTGTATGAGTTCTAGCAATTTTGGGGTGGTGTCTTTTGGGTTTTCCACATAGAGTATCAGGTTATCTGCAAAGAGTGAGAGTTTGACTTCTTTGCTGATTCAGATGCCTTTTATTTCTTTTTGTTGTCTGATTGCTGAGGTTAGGACTTCTAGAACTATGTTGAGCAGCAGTGGTGATAGTGGAATCCCTGCCATCTTCCTGACCTTAGGGGAAAAGCTCTCAGTTTTTCCCCATTGAGAATGATATTTGCTGTG
>NW_027727993.1:0-314 GCF_054177405.1 Leptonychotes weddellii | reverse complement strand
AATCTGGAGGCAAGGCTTTGGGGACCTTGAGGGGCTAGCTGCTGCCAAGATAAGGTTACTTTTAAACATTCAGGCACTAAAGGCAGCCACAAGTTCCTTGAAGAGGGTCACATTCTGCATGCTTCAGGGATCTGTCAGTGGGCTGCATGCCATAAGGAGAGTTTAATTTAAGCTACATTTCTTTTGCTTTTGTTTCCCATGTCACGTAAACATGTTTTACCCAGGTTAGAGTTTATAAAGATTTCTCGCTAAAATATATGTGAGTCTCTCTTAATTTAATCTTCAACCTAACATTTATTTTTATTATTATTATT
>NW_027727992.1:0-314 GCF_054177405.1 Leptonychotes weddellii | reverse complement strand
TTCTAAAAATGAGCTCATTTTTGTTTCTCTTATCATTTAGCCTCATTGTGGTGGTGTCGAGTTACAGAAATCCCTGCACAAACTAGCACATACAAAAAAAGGGGGGGGCGGTTATTGGCTCCTGTAACTGGACTGTGGAGGTTCTCAGTGTCATCAGGTACTGACCCACTTCTCTGGGATTCATTTACCTCTGCTCTCCTGCCTGTGACGGGCTCATTCTCATCCTGGTTCCCTATCTTTGTATAAAGAGGCTCCATATCCTTTCCTTACTCTATTCAGGGGGAGGAAGACCATCACCTCTGATAGCTCTTAGA
>NW_027727991.1:0-314 GCF_054177405.1 Leptonychotes weddellii | reverse complement strand
TTTTTTTTTTAAGATTTTTTATTTATTTATTTGACAGTGAGAGACATAGTGAGAGAGGGAACACAAGCAGGGGGAGTAGGAGAGGGAGAAGCAGGCCTCCCCGCGGAGCAGGGAACCTGATGTGGGGCTCGATCCCAGAACCCTGGGATCACAACCTGAGCCGAAGGCAGACGCCCAACGACTGAGCCACCCAGGTGCCCCGAATAATTTTTAATTTTAAAAAATCTTGCCAGATTACTTTACTAAAAGGCTATAGCAATTCATGTTTCTACTGGCATTATATGAGAGTCCCCTTTCTTTATTGTTTCCACTAT
>NW_027727990.1:0-314 GCF_054177405.1 Leptonychotes weddellii | reverse complement strand
CCGGCCCCTGCACACGCCCCTGTGCGGTCTGGCTCCGCCACCCTGCCCCCCCGCCGTGGCTTCTATGAGGCCAAGCCCGCGTCTCGGTCAGGAGCAGGGCTCATCCTGCCCATGCTCCCCACCCTGGCCTGGGCCCTTCTCCCTGCTGCAGCCCCGCAAGACCGCCTGTCTACTCCGCCCCGCGGGGACGTCCCCGGCACGCCCCCGGCTGGCCCTCCCTGTCCCTGTGCCCAGCCCTCCGGCCCCCTCTGCCCCACTCCCCTGGGTCCTCAGCCACCCCTCCGGTGCCCACCCAGACTCGGCCCTCTGGGCGG
>NW_027727989.1:0-5076 GCF_054177405.1 Leptonychotes weddellii | reverse complement strand
GTATTGAGGAGGGCACATTCTGCATGGAGCACTGGGTGTTATGCACAAACAATGAATCATGGAACACTTCATCTAAAACTAATGATGTAATGTATGGGGATTAACATAAGAATAAAAAATAAATAAATAATAATAAAAAAAAAATCAAGTGTCAGATGTTTAACCGACTGAGCCATCCAGGCACCCCTCTCCACATTCTATTTTTTTTTAAAGATTTATTTATTTATTTATTTATTTGAGAGAGAGTGAGCAGGAGGGTGGGAGGGGCAGAAAGAGAAGGAGAGACAGAATCCTCAAGCAGACTCCCTGCTGAGCGCGGAGCCCAATGTGGGGCTCGAGCCCAGGACCCTGAGATCATGATCTGAGCCAAAATCAGGAGTTGGCTAGTTAAGCAACTGAGCCACCCAGATGCCCCATTCTGCTTTTAACTTGAAATTGTCACACTTTAATTTTCCCATGTGTGGGTGTGAAATGGCATCTTGTTTTAATTTGTATTTCCCTGATTCTTAGAAAATCTTAGTTATAAATCTTTTGTTTCTTTACTTCTATTGTTGCTTTTGACACATCTGTGGTCATTATAGTTATCTTTTCTTTGTAGATAATGATTTGGGGCTTATTTTCTCCCTCTCTGGTTTCTTTTAAAATTTACTCTTTTTTCTTTCAGTATTTTGCAATCCCATTACCGTGTGGCTAGATCATGGAATATATTTTACTATACTGTTCAAGATTCAGTCTACTTTCTAAATCTAAATATTTATCTTTCACCAATTTGGGAAAAATTTAAACATTGTATATTTAGATATTGTATCTCTTTCATTCTGTGTTCTTCCTCTAAAATATCTATTTTATGTGATTTGGAAATTTCAATTCTTTTGCTTCTCATCCTCACCTCTGTTTTCATCTGTCCATTGCTCTGTGATATAACATCATTCCCTCAGACTTAGCTACCAGGTTACCAATTCTTCTTCTCAGTGATGCCCAATCTTCTCTTTCTGTTAGGTTTTCCTTTTTTAAATTTTAATTGTTTATAATTTGTCTCTACTTTTTTTTTTTTTCTTCATTTTTACATGTTCTTTCTGGTACAATTTCAAACTTGCATCTCTCCTCGTATCTTGTTATTTATTTATTTGATTGATTGTTTAATTGGTTCCTTCACTGACTGATTCACTAAACAGTTATTTATCTCTTATCTACTAAGTACCAGGCACTGTTCTAGTGATAAGGGATAAATCATTGAGCAAATCAGACATAGCTAGTACCCTCATGGAGCATACTTTCTAGTCAAGAAAAAGACAATGAACCTCTTAACTTCATGTGTCTCACATTAATCATTAGGTGTCACTAGTAAACTTTTCAATTATCCAAAATTATTGGGGAGTAAATTCCAATTTTGTATTGTGTGGAGTAGACTGATTCCTGAGAACAGAGCTGGCCATTTTGTTTTTCCATTTCATGAGTTCATTTGGATCACCCCTTCCTCTACCTCCATATTTTTATTTGCAAAAGCCAAAGCTCAAAAGCTCTACCTGCACTCTAGTTTCCCCACTGGCAGAAGTGAAGAGATGGCCCCTGGGCACTATAGACTTCTGGAAGAATCCTCCCTCTCCTTAATTCACAGTACCCTCTAGCTCTTTGAGACCCACAGGAATAATACCACTGTGCTCTATAACATCTCTTATATCTATCACTGCAAGAAACACAGGACTCTAAAGTTGTTCTCTGGATTAAAATCTGTTTTGCTCAAGACATCCCCTTTATTACTAAACTCATCTCATACCTCTTTTTAACCCTTTAAACCTTTCTACTTTGGTTTCTAGAACTCATGATATATAATTCCCCAGATATTCTACACCATCAAATTCTTCTTTGTAGATTTTCTTTACCTTTTTGCTCTAAATGAAAACTGGCTGTTTTTATTTTGTCACCCACACTCATTGTAGCACTGGGCCAGAGTGGGTGAAATTGTCCTCCTTGCTTCTCATGGTTGCTTACATCTCATGGAAAGCTTATCACTCATGCTTTCTCTCCCCTAAAAACCCCAAGCTTTGAATTTTATTACCCTATTAAGGTTATCAGGTATAGTGAATAAAAATATAAGATGCTCAGTTACATTTGGATTTCAGATAAATGAATATTTTATAAATATATTTGCCCAAATATATGTTTTTTATTTGAAATTCAAGTTTACTTGGTTTACTATATTTTTCTGGCAATCTTAAACCCAATGTTTTCATTTTTGCTATTACCTTCTTTTTTCCCCTTAGGTCAAAGAAGTTAGTTCCTGTGACTCTGTTACTCTCTCCATCATTGTTCCTGTTACGCTATTGGTGATTTCACTATTCCCATAGATGATTCTTCCAAAATTCTGTACTCTGTCTCTATTCTTGACTTCCTCTACTGCATTGATTTCATCTTCTACCCAACTCCATCTCATGACCATACATTAAATTTCACCATAACTAATACCATAAGAATTCCATAATCTCAATTTTAATCATCCTGTTTGAAATTATCACCTCCTAAATTTCCAATTCACTGATATATTATACTGACTCTTAAAATTGTTCCATATCACCAGGACTTAAATATGTTGATTTTATAACCTTTTTACTTTTTCTCATCACTCTCATAATCTCATTTCTGTTTACCCAGGTTTAAATTACTGTATATCATTATAATCACTACTTACTCACTTGTCCATACCCTCAACTATTTTGTCCCCTCTTGCTTAATTACACTTGCCTAGTAAAACCATAACCTTGATTAAGTTAACTGTCTACATATTCTGCACCTACAGCAAACAGCTAAATGTGGATGGCAAAAAAACATAGAACCTTATTTGTATGTAAATGGCCTTATTATAATTCATGGCCACTAGTCTCAGCTGGGCCCATAAAGATACCCAACATATTTCTCTTATCTATTTACTCTTCTAAACTACTATTATATAGTCTTCTTTTTTGTCAAAGTTTCATCAACCCCTTCCACTAGCTTCCACCAATCTATTCTGTTTAGCTAATGACTATATCTATTTCACTGTGAAAATGCAATCAATTAAAAGTTTTTTTTTTTTTCTAATAAGATTCCCCACTACATATGAGAACTTATGTATGTTTGAGTCCATATATTTTGGCCTGATCTTCCTCATATTATGGTTGAATTGTGTATGCTCCTATCTAAGACCAAACTTCCCACTTGGTCAGTAAAGCCCATCTCCTCTTGCCTGCTCAAGGATATGGCCTTAACAATTTCTCGTGTTCCTACTGATTAATCAGTTTTTTTTTCTTCTTTTTTATAGGTTTATTTATTTATTTTTTAAGATTTTATTTATTTATGTGAGAGAGAGAATGAGAGACAGAAAGCATGAGAGGGAGGAGGGTCAGAGGGAGAAGCAGACTCCCTGCTGAGCAGGGAGCCTGATGCAGGGTTTGATCTTGGGACTCCAGGATAATGACCTGAGCCGAAGGCAGTCACTTAACCAACTGAGCCACCCAGGCACCCCTAATCAGTTTTTCTTTATCTACTAAATCATTTCCATCAACATAGAAACATTCTATAATTTATTTCATTATAAGGAAGGGTCTCTTTGACCCACATTTCTTTCAACTACTGCCCCATTTCTCTCTTTTCAGTAAAAGTTCTTGAAAGATTTGTTGACATTTAATTTTTTTTTTTTTTTTTTTTGTCTCCAGATTTCTTTAGATCCTATTCTGGTAAGGCTTTCTCCCCCATCAATCTAAAGCAATGTCTCTTGTGAAGGTTATCAATTGCTTTCACATTGCTAAATCTAATGATCTGTTTTCAGTACCCATTTTTACTTGGCTTATGGGCAGAATTGCCTGTAGTTCATCACTTCGTCTTCCCTCCAAGGCTCCAAAATTGGATTTTTCCCCCCACTTTTCTGGCTACTTACCAAGGATTAGTCTTTTATCTACCTTTATTTATTCCCAGATAATCCCATTCAGACTTCAAATATCACTTGTACATTGACAACTCCCAAATTAGTATCTCCAGCCTGAATCTCTGCATCTAATTCTAAATTTACATATCTAAATGCTTATTCAAGATCTTTATTGGAAGTCACTAAGCATCTCAAATGTAATATTCTGAAACTCAGTTCTGTTTTCCTTAAATCTGCTTTTTCCCCTGTCCTCCACATTCAAGTGAATGATTACTTAATTTTTTGTGGCTTTTTGTTCAAGTCAAAAATCTTGACTTCATCTTTAAATAATTTCTCTCTCATGTTCTGCATAAGATAATAAGTGAATCCCATTGTCTCTGCCTTTAAAATATTTTCCAAGATTATGCTATTACCGATCTGTTCCAAACTATCTTCTCTCTTTGGCTTGTTGAAATAAACCCTAATTTATCTCTCCTCTAACCCCTAATTTACCTCTCTCCAAGGAGAGATAAAAATATGTCTATTTTGGACATAAAATCTAGGGTCACTATATTTTTTTATGATCATTATTTTAAAATCACATTTATTATTTGTTTTCTTATAACTATAAGAGAGAGACATGATAAAACTTGGAACACATGAAAGTCAAAAAATAAAATATAAAAACATTCACAATACAGGCAGATTATTTTAACATAAAAGATCAGTTTATTCCATGAGAACTGATTTGTGGTCTACTTTGTTCATTGTATATTCCCAATATAAGCACAGTGTTTGGGACTAAATTAATGTATTCTCTTCTAAGTGGGACTTTATCTATTGGAATTCATAAGTTTGGGTTGAGGGCATATTCCTTCAAAGAGTTTTGTCTTTGTTTCTGCTAAGTGCCCTTGAGGTATTATCAGATGAAGACCATTTTTTTTTTAGGTTACTATCTTGGGGGAATCTCTGAATTATGTAGATAACGTAAACTCTAACCCTGAACCCTTGTATGATACCAGGTCTCTGGTTATGGCATCCCAGCTGAGAAACCTTTTTTCATTATAAACCCAGGCTAATACTGACAAACCCCTTTGCATGCAAACTTTCTTCCCTCCCTCCATCCTTTCCTCCCTTTCTACTCTCTCCCTCTCTTCCCCCTCCCACTCTCCCCCCCCCCACTTGCTTCTCTTCTT
>NW_027727988.1:0-314 GCF_054177405.1 Leptonychotes weddellii | reverse complement strand
AGGCAGTTCTTGACACCAAATATTGTTGAAATAAACAAAATTCTCGAACACAGTGGAGACCAATCACTGTGTTCCACCTTTAGACAGCGCACATTGTTCTCATGTTAAAGTATCAATATTTGTAATTTTTAATAAAAACAAACATTCTTTCTCTCATTGATAAGCACAATAAAATAAAATTGTTTTATTTTATTTATTTATTTTTTTTTAAGATTTTATTTATTTTTTAGAGAGCGAGCAAGAGGGAAACAGCATGAGGGCGCCTGGGTGGCTCAGTTGGTTAAGCGACTGCTTTTGGCTCAGGTCATGATCCT
>NW_027727987.1:0-314 GCF_054177405.1 Leptonychotes weddellii | reverse complement strand
GGTGACCTTGCTATTGTCAAACCAGGTGTTTTTTCCCCTAGCAAGGCATTAATATTAAAACAGTTGGGAGCTTCTTGCCTCAAGTATTGTCAATGGGCAGCAGGTTATAAGGTCATTTACTTTTACCTACATTCCGTTCTGCCTTTCTCCCCACATCATTCCCCTCTGAACAATTCTGACCCTTAAATCTTTAAGGTTGCTGAGGATGGAAGGTCTTATCTTCTAGTAACTTCATTCTGTTGAATAGGGCCGTAGAGATGTCCCTACCTATGCGTCCACATTGGTCAGTGGGGGGAATTTATATATGAGTTACC
>NW_027727986.1:0-314 GCF_054177405.1 Leptonychotes weddellii | reverse complement strand
CTGGGTGTTGTGCACGAACAATGAATCATGGAACACTTCATCTAGAACTAATGATGTAATGTATGGGGATTAACATAAGAATAAAAAAAAATAAAATAAAAAAATAAATAAATAAATGTTAATTAAACAAAAAAACAACAACAACAACAACAAAATAATATATATATGCATCAGACAAGTGAAAAGTCCTTCACCTTTCCGCTGGCATCCCAGTCTCTGAACAAAACTTACCATTAGTATTTTAGTGTATGGCCTTCTAGATTCTTCTACCCATACATATGCAGATTTATTCACCTTAATAAATTATACTATGT
>NW_027727985.1:0-314 GCF_054177405.1 Leptonychotes weddellii | reverse complement strand
CACAATAAGAGGGACGCCTGGCTGGCTTAGTCGGTGGAGCATGTGACTCTTGATCTCAGGGTTGTGAGTTCCAGCCCCACGCTGGGTGTAGAGTTTACTTAAAAATAAAATCTTGGGGCGCCTGGGTGGCTCATTCATTAGGCATCTGCCTTCGGCTCAGGTCATGATCCCACAGTCCTGGGATCGAGCCCCGCATCGGCCTCCCTGCTCAGAGGGAAGCCTGCTTCTCCCTCTCCCACTCTCCCTGCTTGTGTTCCTTTTCTCACTTTGTCTCTCTCTGTCAAATAAATAAATAAAATCTTAAAAAAAATCTT
>NW_027727984.1:0-314 GCF_054177405.1 Leptonychotes weddellii | reverse complement strand
TTTTTTTTTAAAGATTTTATTTATTTATTTGAGAGAGAGAGACACAGCGAGAGAGGGAACACAAGCAGGGGGAGTGGGAGAGGGAGAAGCAGGCTCCCCGCAGAGCAGGGAGCCCGATGTGGGACTCGATCCCAGGACCCTGGGATCATGACCTGAGCCGAAGGCAGTCGCTCAACTGACTGAGCCACCCAGGCGCCCAAAAGGAATTGCATGTTGATGGCTGTATCATAGGCAAAATCCATGGTCAGCATACAGCCCTGCAATGATCAGTTCATAGGTTGTCTCTGTTAACTTCTGCTGTCAATCTAAACAAA
>NW_027727983.1:0-314 GCF_054177405.1 Leptonychotes weddellii | reverse complement strand
CACTAAAATAAAACACATCGTAGCAGCCGAATTATGTCAGGTACCCGCGGGCACCATCACTGACCTCGCAGGGCATTCAGCCAGCAGACAAGCAGAGAACAAAATAGTACATTACACTGATCCAGAGAACCCCCCACACACCCCGGAGAGCCGGAAAGAACCTCTTCTTCCTGTCTGTGATTATGCTGGTAACATTCACGTGAAATAACATTTACAACTTTAACTATTTTTACATATACAATTCAGTGGCATTAAGTACATTCACACTGTTGTGCAACCAAAACCACCAGCCATGCCCAGAACTTTTTCATCTT
>NW_027727982.1:0-314 GCF_054177405.1 Leptonychotes weddellii | reverse complement strand
TGCTGACAAGTCTGGCTTGCTTTATGCCCAGACAGGTATCCCCATAACAAATCTCCAAAGCGGCCTCCAAAAAGCCCACCATCAGAACCCACCTCATTCTAATAATACTGATTCTCAGAAGCCTCAGTCTCAAAGGTGAAATAAATACTAATCGTTAAAGCAAAAGAAATGCTACCCTCTCAATTCCACAAGTGTCCATTCCTTCTAAGTTTTTCTAATCATTTTCTCATTAGTCTCACTACCAACCTCACCATCATTATTATTCTGTTTATGTAACGTCACTCACTGAGCACCTTCCAGACTCCTTCCACCAG
>NW_027727981.1:0-314 GCF_054177405.1 Leptonychotes weddellii | reverse complement strand
TTTGTGACAAAATTTTATACTACTTTACCAAAGTTTTATTTGACCTGTGGAAAGGGAAATTAGGCAACTTTAGCCCACTCTAGCCTTGCTGCCTCATGCAAGTGGAGAAAACAAAAGACTAAGAAATTTTTCTGAAAGTCACAGCCCAGGGACTCTGGCATAGGAACATAACAGCAACAACAGACATGTTATCAAAGATTATAGAGTGCCTCCCTACCTCAATATTATACTACCTCCACTATAGAGCTTCAGGATAGCAGTCAATTGTAGCTGAGGAAACCGGAAGACACAGACTCTGACTCAGAGGAGTTTAT
>NW_027727980.1:0-314 GCF_054177405.1 Leptonychotes weddellii | reverse complement strand
TCTGGGATCATGACCTGAGCCAAAGGCAGATGCTTCACCGACCGAGCCACCCAGATGCCCCTAATTTACTTCAGATCTTAATCATAGCCTCAGAGGGGTCTTTAAACAGGACCACCCTGTTTAAAATGGCACCCTCGCCCCTTGCTGTTCCCTCCCCTGCTTTGTTTTTCTTTGCTGTGCATACTGTGCCCTGATAAATGTTTTATCTGGTTGTGGTATCTCCTTCCCTTTGGAATATGAACTCCATGAGGGCAGACGTTCATCTTGCCTACTGTGGAATCCCCAGCCCCCCCTCACAGGGAACATTTCTGTCC
>NW_027727979.1:0-314 GCF_054177405.1 Leptonychotes weddellii | reverse complement strand
GAGGTAAAGGAACTAAGTTCATTCAAATAAGATGGGCATTTCAACTGAGTTAAAGAGGGCGAGAGGATCACCTGCTAGAAAAAATCCATCACTTTCTCCCTCGGAATGCTCTTATTAACCATGCACATTGAGAGCCACACATTTTGTGGTGTTTTCAGTGTTAAACAACACGCCCTCTCAAAAGAAAGCCAACAGATAAAATTCTCTCCTTCCTAAAGGAGGCAAACAGGCTTCAAATTGCCAAAGCAGGGCTCCTGGCTGGCTCAGTCCGTAGAGCACGCAACTCTTGATCTCGGGGTTGTGAGTTCAAGCTC
>NW_027727978.1:0-5076 GCF_054177405.1 Leptonychotes weddellii | reverse complement strand
CAGGCATGAGCTGACTGGTACTCAGCTGGATACTCAAGGGAACCTTCTGCTAGTATCTGGAGTTATGGGCATCTGTCCCCTCTGAGTTACTCTGTCCTGCACGTGCAGGTACTTTATCCCTCAGGTACAGCCCCTCAATACAGAGACTCTGCCAGGCCCCATGGAGTGCCCTCCACCTGCACTGTACTCTGAAACTCTTTCAAAGAAGAAAATCACCTTATTTCTTTCTGGTCTGTTGGTGGTCATTGTCCATGGTTTGAGATCCAGTGCCTAAAACCATCATGTCATATTCTGTGTTCATATGAAATTTTTATTTTGTTCATCTGGACACTGTTACTCCATCGTGGCTCTAAAGATTGCTTTTGCTCAAAATCAAGCATTGCATTTGAAGTAAAAAGTCTTTAGACATATTAAATTGCTTATCCCCTACACTTACAGGATAAGTGATTTTAAACGTTCTGTGCAACAATTTATTTATCTGCGAAATAAGACAGTAATAATTGCCCTGCTTAATTGCAGAAGTTTTGTAGGATCAAATGAGTGACACTGTGAGGAAAAACAATGGATTGTAACATCTCATGTAACTAAGGAGTGGGATGAGGATGGGTCAAAGAAGATGCTCATGACTTGTACTCCATCTCTCACAAGGCAGAGGGAACTATGACCTTCATGTTCCCTGAACACACATGCTTTCCTTCAGCAACCAACACACTCTCACCCATTACGTAAGATTAAACATGTTGTCTAGTGTAATGAGAAGATTAATGCTATTTTAATAGCTGGTTGCCATTTTAATTACATATATTTGGGGGATGGAATGATTCCTTTGGAAATTAAAGAAAATAAATGGTTTGAAAAATGCTGTATGGTTCAGGAAAGAAAGTGTGCGCGCGCACACACACACACACACACACACTCTATCAGAAGCCCTTTGTTTCTCGGCAAAAAGAAAGTCAAAAGCCAGAGAAGAAAATGGAAACAAAAGAAAAGCTAGAAAATATAGTAAAGACTGGATATTTGAAATTATCCCATGAGAGTTAATTCTCTTTAAAACCCCACCAAGTACCGATGATCATCCTCACTTTTGCAGAGGAGAAAATTGGGGGTTTTATTAGGTTGCCACACATCACAAATAATAATAATGCAGAGATGATTCTCTCCCACTGTTTTCCTCCCTGACAAGACAGAGACCCAAACTGTGGAAAGAAAAATATCAAACAGCTTTAAAATTCATCTGACTTTCAAGAAATCCCTGCTCATTTTCATTTTACTTGAATTGAAACCAATCCATATGTCAGAAAAGAAGGTATTTCTTATTTTTGTTAAAACATATCAACAGTAGAAATTTATCTTCCTGTATATTGGCTTAGCAGTATCTAACATAAAATAGGCATATAATCAATGTGGAAGAAATAAACAACATTTTATGTTGTTGAGGCTTATGATCATCACAGACTTGCCTGACTTTTTAAAATCCAGATCATGCAAATAATTAGCTATAGTTTAAATCTCTTTTGAGATTATTTTTCTGAATTATAACTGAATATATGCCACACCAATGAGTGCTATATTTTGACTTAATGTGGAATTTTATTTTCTTCTCCTGACATAAAACATAAATTTTGGTTTTAAAATACCACAATGTTAAACAAAATATTCACTACAAATCATTATGTGAACATAACATTATGTGGCCTCTGAATTTAGGCCTCAGATACTATAAATGTCTCAGATACTGTTCTGTTCCTTTTATGGGTTTGTGTTCTTGAGTTTTTAATTTAAATTCTCTGAACTGTGGTTTTTCTTATTTGTAAATCTGCCTTACAGTAATGTTTTGATGGTCCTGGGACATGGAGGATGTTTATTCAAAATTGGTCCCCTTTCTTCCTTTTGTGAAAAAAATCTAAAATACAGAAAAATTGCAAATAGCATAAGAACTTTACAGAGCAGGACCACTGAACAGCAACTTCTTTTTGGCAATTATGCCTTCCTGGATGTGAGGACTAAGACATGATTATTTCTCATTATAAAACCTAAATAGATAAATGAGCAGATATGGTAATAAAGATAGAATATATGAAGAAGTCAACTAATAAGAAAAAAATAATGTTGGTTGCTAAATACTTATTAGAAAATCAACCTTTTTGTAGTTTTGATACTTATAAACTATATTTTGGGGGCAATTAATATCACTATCTATGATTGAGGTTTTGCAAATTACCACTACTTTGCAAATACAAGAAACATATGAAAGAAGGTATTTGCCTTATAAAACTGTAGAGAAATAAGGGCACCTGGGTGGCTCAGTCAGTTAAATGTCCACGTATGTTTCGGCGCAGGTCATGATCTCAGGGTCCTGGGATCAGGACCCATGTCAACAGGCTCTGCCATCAGCAGGGAGTCTGTTTAAGATTCTCTCTCTCCCTCTTCTGTCCCTTGCCCTCCTCATGCGTGCATGTGCTCCTTCTCTCTGTCTCTCAAATAAGTAAATAAAATCTTTTTTAAAAAATGTAGAGAAATAGTTACATGAAATTTTCCACTTGCGACCTCATAACTCAATAAATATGCACATCCATAATTGCTTTTTAAAAATTAATAAAAATTTGGGCGCGCCTGCGTGGCTCAGTTGGTTAAGCGACTGCCTTCGGCTCAGGTCATGATCCTGGAGTCCCGGGATCGAGTCCTGCATCGGGCTCTCTGCTCGGCAGGGAGTCTGCTTCTCCCTCTGACCCTCCTCCCTCTCATGCTCTCTGTCTCTCATTCTCTCTCTCTCAAATAAATAAATAAAATCTTTAAAAAAAATTAATAAAAATTTGTCAAAATTTTTGCATTAAAAAATGGCAGTTTTCCTTCCATTTCTTTAAAGCTAAAATAGATATAATTACCTTAGAGTACCCATGGCATTTCAGAAATATATATTTGTAGCTATGTTCAGATAAACTATTTAAAAACTTCAAACCTGAGATTATTTATTGCCATCTTTCTGAAAATGTGCCTTGTTTCTCGTAAGTGTCTTGTTTACTAATAGAAGTTCTCATTAAAGTTTAACTGAAAAACATAATATTTTAGACTATTAATATGTGAGTAGAATTCATGGAGATAATTTCATCTTAACTTGCAATGGCAGTTCACTGTTTTGAAGTTAATGGCCATGTTTTTTTATTGAGAAGAAGGAAACTAAGGGCTGAAAAATAATAAATAGGATAATAACTACAAAAATTATATAATCAATTTTAAGGCATTCATTAAGGTAGGAAAATGAGTCACAAGAAATTGTTCAAGCAAATAACCATTCATATCCACACAAAGACCTGCACTCAATGTTCACCACAGTGCTATTCATAGCCAGCCCCAAAGTGGAGACACCTCAAATGTCCATCCACTATTAGAGAAACACATTCAATATGTTCCATATAATGGAATACTATTCAGAAATGAAAAGGAACACAAAACTGATAAGGCAACATCGTGGTGGAACCACAAAAACATTCTCCTAAATCACCGAAACCAGACACAAAAACCCATGTATACTCTGATTCATTCATATAAAAATGCCCTAAAAATGCCAGTCTCTTGAAACAAAAAAAAATAGATTAGTCATTATCTGGGACTAAGACTGGGAACTTGAAACAGGTACAAGGGAATTTGGGGGGCTGATGAAAGTAATCTAAAACTGGATGACGGTCACAGTTGCACAACTCAGTGAATGTACAATCATCGAATGGTACATATAAAATGGATACATTTAATGTAAATTTTCCTCAATAAAGTTGTTTTTTAAAAAGGTAAAGAACAACTCAAAATGGCAATATTTCTGTGATTGGTTACAAAAACTACTGTAGGGTTTGAGTTTGCTTGAGTGGGTTTTTTTACCAAAACTTGTTTTCTTAAGTGTATTCAAAACAAATGTTAAGAGCTTATAAATACAAACTTGGATTTTTCTAAACATACTTTATGATTAATGAATTCATTTGTGATCTAGAAATGTCATAAAAGGGATGTGAAACACACTAATTTGGAGAATATAATTTCTATTCCATAAAGTGTACTTTTTTTATTCCAATAAAATATTTTTGAAACTAGCATCCAAAATAATGAGTACTAAACAAAAAGAAAATGCCTAATAATGTATATGAGAACATTTCTTACACTAGATGTATGAGAATCTCTAAGATATTGAATTTCAACAAGCAGAAAGAATGTTAAAGTAATCAATATCAGTGACTAATATGGGAAATAAATACCCATATTTTAGAGTAAAACCTCTGAATTGCTTTTTTTTCTTTATAACAATCAGATTTTATTGAGTGATTCTAGATCTTAATTACTATACAACAGCACAGTTTTATCCCACAGCCAGACTATTAAAGGGATAAATGTTAATTTTTTGTTTAACCTTCGCTCGGCTTCTCCTTGTATCAACATTTCACATAGCCATAATATTCTCATTTGTACTAAGAAATTAGCATAGTAAAATACTCACAACTGCCTACAGATTTTAGTCAAATTTCACCAGCTTTTCCACTAATAAACCTTATTTTGTTACATTACCTAACCCAGGATAAAACTTTGCATTTAGTTGTCTTATCTCCTTAGTGTTCCACAATTTGAGATATGCCTAAGTCTTCCCTTGTTTTCCATGACCTTGACATTCTAAATAGCCATTTAAAATGAGACAATCCTTCACCAAAAGCGTTCACAAGACCCTGTGTGAGAAGTAACAGGTGAAAAATACTTCAGGAGTCAGATATAGTAGATATAAATACACGTGACATCAGTGATTATGATTTCTGTCTCCTCCATTCGTAATAGAAATTATACCTGGTTGGAAGAGTGAAGACCAGATTTCCATATAAAAATAGAAGAAAACAGGGGCGCCTGGGTGGCTCAGATGGTTAAGCGTCTGCCTTCAACTCAGGTCATGATCCCAGGGTCCTGGGATCGAGCCCCACATCGGGCTCCTGGCTCAGCGAGGAGCCTGCTTCTCCCTCTCCCTCTGCCTCTCTCCCTGCTCATGCTTTCCCTCTCTCTCTCTGTATCTCTGTGTCTCAAATGAATAAATAAAATCTTTAAAAA
>NW_027727977.1:0-314 GCF_054177405.1 Leptonychotes weddellii | reverse complement strand
GATCCCGGGACTCCAGGATCATGACCTGAGCCGAAGGCAGTCGCTTAACCAACTGAGCCACCCAGGCGCCCCGATCCAAATGATCTTGTATGTGTGTGCATGTGTCCACATACTTTCAGGCCTCCAATTTTTTAGAGTTATTTTGTATTTTGTTGTATTATTTTACAAAGGTTGATCAGATATTTCCCTTTTGAACAAAGAAATTGTATCCAGGTTTTAGCATAATAGGTAATGTTGCTGTGAGATTTACCTAAATAATCGGTGTAGGTTGCTTTGCAAGCTGAGAATTCTTTTTTGCTATTCTGGGAATTTCT
>NW_027727976.1:0-314 GCF_054177405.1 Leptonychotes weddellii | reverse complement strand
GCAGCAATATGTTACCAGCGAGAGAGGGTGGAATTGCACTAGGGAGGGGAAGATGGTTCCATTCCACATTAATGGCACTTTCAATGTTCTGATGATACACAAATGTGCCACATAAAGCATTCCAAAGCGAGGACAGTGGTAAGAGAGAGACTTGAGCTTGCTTCTGCCTGAATCATCTTAAGAAGCAGTGTATTAGAGCCTGCTGACAAGTCTGGCTTGCTTTATGCCCAGACAGGTATCCCCATAACAAATCTCCAAAGCGGCCTCCAAAAAGCCCACCATCAGAACCCACCTCATTCTAATAATACTGATTC
>NW_027727975.1:0-314 GCF_054177405.1 Leptonychotes weddellii | reverse complement strand
CCTGCTCACCTTCATTTCCTTATTTCTTAATGAACTGAGAACATCTACCTGTCTTTTGCTGGGGCTCCTGCATCAGCCTTTTATAACTGAATGGGAAGTGGGAGAGGAAGCCTACGTGAAATAAATCAGATTGTGGAGGGAAGAAAAATAAAAGGCATTTTCCAACTCCAAAGAGCAGAATACAAACCGCTCATCCTCCGAAGAGTTAAAGCAGCAAAATGTAAACACATCTCAATGCAAGAAGACGCGGCAGTGGTCTTGAAGCAATGCATTCCAGCAGCAAAGCCAGCCCTTTGCTGAACCACGTACCACGT
>NW_027727974.1:0-314 GCF_054177405.1 Leptonychotes weddellii | reverse complement strand
TCTGAGATTCAACAGTCTTGCATAATTCACAGCGCTTACCAGAGCACATACCCTCCCCAGTGTCTATCACCCAGTCACCCCATCCCTTCCACCCCACCCCCCACTCCAGCAACCCTGTTTGTTTCTTGCAATTAAGAATTCCTCATATCAGTGAGATCATATGATACATGTCTTTCTCTTTTTGACTTAAAGAAAGTGTTTTCTTGAGTGTGCTCAGCACACCTATGTAATAGGGTCTTTGTGAGGCTTAAATAAGGATTCAGGTGTAATACAGAGCACAGTGCCAGGTTCACAGAAGGTCAGGATGCTGGAGC
>NW_027727973.1:0-314 GCF_054177405.1 Leptonychotes weddellii | reverse complement strand
TCTCGACCTTCACGCCACGGTGACAAGGTCACCACCGAGGGCATGCAGGCTCGCCCCGCCGGCAGCCGGGCACCGGGCACCAGAGGCCCCCTGCACCCTGGCCGCCGCCTCCCCGGCGCTGCCCCCAGGGGCCCACGTGCTGGGGGGGGAAGGGCGTGGCTGCCCAGGAAGGTGGGCGTGAGTGGGTCACTCTGGGTCCCCTCCCAGGGCCACAGAGCCTCACGAGCTCCCCCAACATGTCTTCCACCACGGGCCGGCACGGGACAGTGTCCCCCTGCCGGGGTGGCGGGCTCGGCCCTCTCCTGCGTTCCCAC
>NW_027727972.1:0-314 GCF_054177405.1 Leptonychotes weddellii | reverse complement strand
TTAAACAACAGGTATTTATTTATTTCATAGTTCTGGAGGCTGCAAGGCCAAGATTAAGGTGCTTCCAGGTTTGGTTTGTCTTAAAGCCTTTCTCCTTGATTTGTGGACTGTGGCTTTTCTTGCTGGGTCCTGACATGGCCTATCCTCTGTATATATGCATCCTTGGGATTTCTCTGCAGGCCTTAATCTCCTCTTCTAAAGACACCAATCAGATTAGATTAAGGCCATCCTAATGACCTCATTTTAATGTCATTACTTCTTTCAAAGCCCTATCTCCAAATGTAGTCCCTTTCTGAGGTGTTGGGTGTTAGGGG
>NW_027727971.1:0-314 GCF_054177405.1 Leptonychotes weddellii | reverse complement strand
TTATTTATTTATTTGAGAGAGAGAATGAGAGAGAGAGAGCGCATGAGGGGGGGAGGGTCAGAGGGAGAAGCAGACTCCCCGCTGAGCAGGGAGCCTGATGTGGGACTCGATCCCAGGACTCCAGGATCATGACCTGAGCCGAAGGCAGTCGCTTAACCAACTGAGCCACCCAGGCGCCCTAACTACAAATATTCTTGAAGAAATAAGTTAAAATTAAAAGAATTGACAAGGAAATACACAATATAAAGAAGAACCAAATGGAAATTTAGACTGAAAAATACAAAAACTGATAAATATTTTGGAACATCAGGAAC
>NW_027727970.1:0-314 GCF_054177405.1 Leptonychotes weddellii | reverse complement strand
TTCTCCTTGCAGTTAGTGTGTGGCTTTGTCATTATCTTTGACTGAGTAGCTTCCTTTTCCCCTACATTTATAGGTCTAAATGAGGGATATAAACATGAGAGCTCAGGCAAGGGAACTTGGGACCATGTGTTTACAGAATAAAATACAATTCAGGAGGTCATCAGTTCTTTGGGGGTATGAGTAGGGCAAGAGTAGTGCTGACCAGGATCTAAAAGAGCCCAAGCACTTGAAAAAAGCATGGAAGTTATTAGAGAAACCCTTTCTGGAGAAATAAAAGAACTGAAATCTAACCAAGTCAAAATCAAAAAGGCTAT
>NW_027727969.1:0-314 GCF_054177405.1 Leptonychotes weddellii | reverse complement strand
ATCAATGGATGGACATTTGAATTTTTCTACTTTTGTGCTATTATGAATAATGCTTCTATAAACATTTGTGTACAAAAGCTTTCACCGCTCTTAGATATACACCTAGCAGTGGGATGGCAGGGTGAGAGGGAACTCTACGTTTAACATTTTCAGGGACTGCCAACCTCTTTTCCCTGGTGGCTGCACCATTTTACATGCTTGTCAGCAACACACGAGGCTTCCAGTTTCCACACATCCTTGCCAAACGCATGTTCTTATCTGTGTGTTTTAATAATAGCCACCCTAGTGTCTATGAAGCCATGTCTCACTGTGGT
>NW_027727968.1:0-314 GCF_054177405.1 Leptonychotes weddellii | reverse complement strand
CAGGCCAACAGTTCTGTCCACCTAGGCCTTCCTGGGTGGACGCTCCCTCATCATTGACTCAGCAAATATTTGTGAAGTAGTAAATGTGGGCTAAACCTCTGCTAATAGAGATGATCATTATTAAAGGAAGCCCCTGTTTCAAAAATGAGTGGGGCCCACAAAATTCTTATCAAAGGTGCAGTTTACGAGACAGGCTTTCGTGCAAATCCCTCTGTTTTCAAAGGCAGCACCCGGTAGCCTGATACGGGGCATGTGGCTGCCTGCAGTAAGGGAGACTTCCATGCTTCCGTTTTCGTAGGCAGAGGTGACAGACT
>NW_027727967.1:0-5076 GCF_054177405.1 Leptonychotes weddellii | reverse complement strand
ACCCTGGGATCATGACCTGAGCTGAAGGCAGTCGCTTAACCAACTGAGCCACCCAGGCGCCCCTAGAAGAACAAAGTTCTTAAGCCATATAGTAGAATCACTTGTTAGAATGAAACATTCCTACAGGCATTTTTCTTTGCTTTTTGAGGGAAATATGACTTTTTTCCTCCCTTCAAAGAGCAGCTTCTGTTTCTTCCTCTAGCTTCAGTAGCCATTAAACAATTCCTCATTTTGAAGGAAACATATAGATCCCAAGACGTTTTCGGATTGAAAAAAATCCGTGCGTATTTTCAAGGCTCCCTGACTTCAAGTTTCCTAGTTATCATATAACATAATAGGATAATCACCACAATGTGTTGTTGCTTATGCTTTCCCTAGAAAAATCATGAAGATGGGAGATATAAGTATTGGTTCTAATTTTAGCACTGTTAAGAACACTTCTGTGGTCATGTACATTGAGTTTCAGCTTAAACGCAGGGATTTAAAGTAGAAAGGATCATTTTGTTGAGTGTATGTGAAACCTTATGGGCTATTAAGAACCCTACCCAAGTGGGTTTGAGACCTGATGGGAGTAGTAGAACTTACTGAGTTTCAGTTTTTCCAAAGTCTCAGATGATGGAGTCTTTTACAGCCAGTCTCCCAATGTTCGTGCTTTACTTATAATTCATTTCCTTCAATTTGCAGACTATCAAAATTTAAAATTCAGAGAAGCTAAGTAATTTACTTGAGGTTACATAGCTAGCTAGTGGTAGAACTTGGACTTTAAACATAATCTACTGACCCACAAAACTGCTCATATTACAATTTATTAGTTGCTTATTTAATCTGAGAATGGCTATGCCTTTTTGGTAACATAATAATTTATTAAACTATATACATATCTTACTACATATGCATAAATATTTAGCAAACTGAGTATAGAGAAAACGTACCTCAACATAATAAAGGCCATATATAACAAATCCACAGCCAACATCATACTCAATGTTGAAAAACTGAAAGCTTTTTCTATAAGATCAGGAACAAGATAAGGATATCCACTTTCACCACTCCTATTCAACATAGTACTGGAAGTCCTAGCCAGAGCAATTAGGCAAGAAAAAGAAACAAAATATATCTAAATTGGAAAGGAAGAAGTAGAAGTGTCTCAATTTGCAGATGACATGATATTATATATAGAAAAATCTTAAATATTCCACCAAAAAACTATGAGAACTAATAAATGAATTCAGTAGAGTTACAAGATACAAAATCAACATACAAAAACCAGTTGTGTTTCTATATACTAACAATGACTATTGGAAAGGGAAATTAATAAAACAATCCCATTTATAATTGCATCAAAAAATAAAAAATCTAGAAATAACTTTAAACAAGGAAGTGAAAGATTTGTATACTGGAAAGTATAAGTCACTGTTTAAAGAAATTAAAGAATATACAAATATGGGGCACCTGAGTGGCTCAGTCGTTAAGTGTCTGCCTTCGGCTCAGGTCATGATCCCAGGATCCTGGGATTGAGCCCCGCATCGGGCTCTCTGCTCGGTGGGAAGCCTGCTTCTCCCTCTCCCTCTCCCACTCCCCCTGCTTGTGTTCCTGCTCTCACTCTCTCTTTCTCTGTCAAATAAATAAATAAAATCTTTAAAAAAAAAAAGAAATTAAAAAATATACAAATAAATGGAGAGATATTCCTTATTGATGGATTGGAAGAATTAATATATTGTTAAAATATCCTTACTGCCTAAAGCAATCTAGAGATTCATTGCAATCCCTATACAATTTCCAATGTCATTTTTCACAGAAATAGAACAAACACATTCTAAAATTCATATGGAATGACAAAAGATCCTGAATAGCGAAAGCCATTTTGCAAAAGAGGAACAAAAGGGGAGACATCATACTTCCGGATTCTAAACTGCATTACAAAGCTATAGTAATCAAAAAGTATGGTATTGGCATGAAAACAGACACATAGATCAATGGAATGGAATGGAATTGAGAGCCCCCAAATAAGCCCATGCATGTATGTTTAGTTAATTTGCAACAAAGGATCCAAGAACATACAATGGGGAAAGGATAGTCTCCTCAATAAATTGTGTTGAGATGACTGGACAGCCACATGCAAAAGAATCAGAACAGATCCCTATCTTATACCATATACAAAAATCAACTCAAAATGCTCTAAAGACTTGAAAGTAAGACCTGAAACCATAAAACTCCTAGAAAAAAACATTGGGAGTAAACTCTTTGACATTGGTCTTTGCAATGATTTTTTTTTTTTTTTTTTGGATTTGACACCAAAAGCAAAGGTAAGATAAGCAAAAGTAAACAAATGGGACTACACCAAACTAAAAAGCTTCTGCACAGCAAAGGAATCATCAACAAAATGAAAAGGGAGCCTACTGAATGGGAGATAGTATTTGCAAATCATTTATCCAATAAGGGGTTAATATCTAGAATATGTAAGAAACTCGTGCAATTTGGAGTGCCTGGATGGCTCAGTTGGTGGAACATCTGACTCTTGGTTTGGCTCAGGTTATGATCTCAGGGTCCTGAGATCGAGCCCTGCTCTGTGCTTAGTATGTGGAGTCATCTTGAGATACTTTCTCTCCCTCTCCCTTTGTCCCTCCCCACACTTTCTCTTTCTCTCAATATGACCATCTAAGGTAATATGCTGACTTAGTACCTTATATATATTATATATCAATTACACTGCTTTTCCTAGCCATAACAAAACTAACATAGAAGTTGAAACTATGAGCCCAGAGTTGTCTAGCCAGTAATGACAGAATCAGTATGTGGACTTGGATATATAGTTAATACATAAAAGAAGGTTTCTCTAAATTTCTTTCCTTTTTTCTTATAATTTCTTTATATATATATATATGGATGTATATGAGTGTCATGTGTATGCATTTTAAATCTGTATATTCAAAAGTTCATCATATAAATATAGGAAATAGTTACAATTTTTAGATTCTTAAATTTCATAGTGGGGCACCTGGGTAGCTCAATAGGTTAAGCATCTGCCTTTGGCTCAGGTCACCATCCCAGGGTCCTGGGATTGAGCCCCGTCTCTGGCTCCCCACTCAGCCAGGAGCCTGCTTCTCCCTCTTTGTCTGCCCCTCCCCCTGCTTGTGCTCACGTGCTCTCTTTCTCTCTATCTCAAGTAAATAAATTTCTTTTTTACTCTCATAGTAAATTATATTTCGTAATGTGTATTTGAAGTTTTGTATTCATTCATTGTTATACTCCATGAGGAGCACTTATGAATAGTTGGAAATGCAGAGAAGTGGTTAACTTTTAGGATCTTTGATGTATACACTTTAATAAATAGGTCTAGTAAAATTCATATTTCTTGACATATTCATTACTCAGCAAAAAAAATGCATACATCTTTTTAATTATTTGCAAACTTCCAGTGCCTTCAAATCTTAACAATGAATTAGTTCCTTTGATGTTATTATACACATTTAATGAAATTTATGCAACTACACAGAAAAATAGTATAAGCTTCTCTTTTGATCCTTTAAAAAGTAGGTAAACTGTTTCTTTTGCAATTGTAGAATCTGTTCACAGATTGTTCTTGGAATTTTACACTTTTGTATGTTTCTGCTTGCTGTTTTATTGGTTAAGCAAAATAAGACTTCTGGATGGCTTTTAAAATTATACACAGGCTTTGGGGTGCCTGGGTGGCTCAGTCAGTTAAGCGTGTGCCTTCAGCTCAGGTCATGATCTCGGGGTCCTTGGGATCAAGCCCCATGTCAGACTCCCTCTCCCTGTCCCCCTTGTGCTTTCTCTCGCTCTCTCATAAATAAACAAACAAACAAACAAATAAATAAATAAATAAATAAATAAATAATCTTTTAAAAACTTGTACACAGGCTTTGAAATTTTAAAAGTCACAGCCTCATGGGGGCACCTGGGAGGCTCAGTCAGTGTGTCTGACTCTTGATTTCCGCTCAGGTCATGATCTCAGGGTTGTGCGACTGAGCCCTGCTTTGGGGTCTATGCACAGCATGGAGTCTGCTTGAGATTCTCTCCGCCTCTGTCCCTCCCCCCACCACCAGCTCACCTACACACTCTCTCTCAAAATAAATAAATAAAATCTTAAAGAAAAAAAAACACAGTCTTTAAATAAAGTGTTTAAGAAAAAACAGTTACTTTTGAACCTTTTTCCTCCCTTCAGATTTAGGGCACATAAGAGAAGTGCTGCTGTTTTAATTTTTGTTCTGGGACTCTGAAAGGATGCAAGGCACCACGTCAGATAAAGCCATCCTGGTCAGAGGAATATCAGCCTGTCAGCTCTTGAAGACCCATTTGGAGTTTGAAATAGTAATTTACTGAGTAGATAATTGAGAAAGTTGAGTTAGGACAGGATTTCTGGGCCCGATAATATATGAATGTTTCATAACTGTCAGTATAGAATCCTGTGAAATCTGTTTACTTTGAAGCTGAAAATATCATCACATTTATATTTAAGTATTTATCTGTAGTGGATAGACATAGATATTAGGTTTTGCTTAATAAAAATAGTCACTGCTTTTTTAAATCACAATTTTTTTTTGTCTTTTTGGTGAGAAAAAGGTACATCAAAATGAATTATCTTTAGCAAGATATTAATATTGTCTCTTATGAACTGTTGAGTTTAAAATAGCTTTTTTAGCCTACTCTCTATACTTTTTAATACATGGATAATTTTCTGTTATAGCCAACATATTATTTAATAATCCAAAGTATTTTAAATTTCTAAATATCACTATTTTTGTGATTTTTTTTTTTCTGATCACAAAAGAATACTATGAAAATGCAGAAAAGTATAATCACTGATTTAAGTGGGATTCCCCAACCTAATTTTATGTTTCTTTCTTTTTTTTTTAACAACTGATAATCAATTTATTAAAAAGATTGATTTAAGTATCTGCAATGGTGACTTCAACCTCAACTCCTGGCTCAATACTGATGGAAGTAATCTGCTTAACAATCTCAGAAGGACTGTGCAAATCAATGAGTCGCTTGTGGATCCTCATCTGAAAACGATCCCAGGTCTTAGAACCTTCACCACAAGGAGTTTTTCTT
>NW_027727966.1:0-314 GCF_054177405.1 Leptonychotes weddellii | reverse complement strand
TTTGGCTTTATATTCACATATCTGGATTACATTTTAGCTTCTCTCCGTTCTGTTAGCCCCCATTACTATGAATTGACCTCACTGGTAGCAATTTTCCCTGAAACCAGGCACTGTGTAACTGTTACTAAGAGACCATTCTCAACAGGTCTCTGGTGTTTCTGTACATCTTGTGAGAAGCACTGACTGCTTTTGTTCTGGGTTGTTTGATGATTTTTGTATAGTAAACCTCTTTGGCAGATAGAGATAGTTTTTCCTTCCAGGGCAGAAGGCAGTTCTGTTTACTCTCCAGTTAATAAATAGTACGTCTCCCTCCA
>NW_027727965.1:0-314 GCF_054177405.1 Leptonychotes weddellii | reverse complement strand
GGCCTAGAGAGGGGAGGAGACTTATTGTTACACATGGCTATTACTACACAGCTTATTACTCCAAAATGAGAATCCAGAATTCCAGACTCCCAGTCTAGTATTTTGTGTAGTTGAGTGAAGCTTTAAAATTAGCATCTCTCCTTTTCTCTGTGACACACTGAAATAATCCAGTTTCATGGCTTGGTTCTGTAGATCTGTATCTTCAAGGATAACCCAGCTGAGCCTGGAGAGATGGTGATTCTCCCTTTTAAGTTATGATGCATTCTGTGAGCCTGAGTTTTAAAGGGATTGGTGTAAGGCCAAGTCCCACATGC
>NW_027727964.1:0-314 GCF_054177405.1 Leptonychotes weddellii | reverse complement strand
CATGAAAAGACATGGGGGAAAGTTAAATGCATATTCCTAATTGAAACAAGCCAATCTGAAAAGGCTACATACTGTATAATTCCAACTACATGATATTCTGGAAAAGACAAAACTGGGGACACAGGATAGCGATCAGAGGTTTCCAGGAATTAAGGGGGAGGGATGAACAGATGGAGCACAGAGGATTTTGAGGGCAGTGAGGGTGTTGCAATGGGGAATACATGTCATTATATATTTGTCAAAACCCATAGAATGTACAACACCAAGAATGAACCCTAATGTAAATTATGGACTCGAGGTGATAACGTGTCAAT
>NW_027727963.1:0-314 GCF_054177405.1 Leptonychotes weddellii | reverse complement strand
GATCAGTGATGTTGAACATTTTTTCATGTGTCTGCTGGTCATCAGTATGTCTTTTTAGAAAAGTGTCTATTCATGTCTTCTGCCCATTTCTTTTTTTTTTTTTTAAAGGATTTGTTTTTTTTTTTTTTTTTTAAGATTTTATTTATTTATTTGACAGAGAAAGACACAGCGAGAGAGGGAACACAAGCAGGGGGAGTGGGAGAGGGAGAAGCAGACTCCCTGCCGAGCAGGGAGCCCGATGCGGGACTCGATCCAGGGACTCCAGGATCATGACCTGAGCTGAAGGCAGTCGCTTAACCAACTGAGCCACCCAG
>NW_027727962.1:0-314 GCF_054177405.1 Leptonychotes weddellii | reverse complement strand
TGCTAGGGCTCTAATTCTCATCTGAAGCTCAGAATCCTTTTCCAAGCTGACTGGTTGGTTTTTCTTGTTTGTTTGTTTGTTTGTTTTTATTATTTATTTAATTTATTTTTTTAGTGGAGGGGGGTGGGGGGAAGGGCAGAGGGAGAGAGAGAGAATCTTAAACAGGCTCACGCACAGAGAAGAGCCCAACATGGGGCTCGTCTCCTAACCCTGAGATCATGACCTGAGCCGAAATCAAGAGTCAGTCATTTAGGGCACCTGGGTGGCTCAGTCGGTGAAGCGGCTGCCTTTGGCTCAGGTCATGATCCCAGGGT
>NW_027727961.1:0-314 GCF_054177405.1 Leptonychotes weddellii | reverse complement strand
GCCCTGCCCTACAGATGAGTCTCTCAGATGAAAAAGTGATCTCTGGTAAATAGCTCACTGCCTGGTACAGGCCCCCTTTCTAATGTAAATTTCCTTTATAAAATTTAGATTTCTCTTACACAAGGGTAACTTCTACTCTGTTTTCAGAGTTTCTCCCGTGTTTGTAGATTCTTAAAAATAATCAGCCCCAAATAATCCTTATGCCAAGAGGCATATTTTCAAGTGGCACATTCTGCTCCAGTTCAACCTCAGGGACAGAGTTGAGTCATGGTGGCAAAGATTTTCTGGGGCCTACAGTGTCTATTTACTATCTG
>NW_027727960.1:0-314 GCF_054177405.1 Leptonychotes weddellii | reverse complement strand
TGGAGAAAGCGTTTGCTCTTCACGGACAGAGGTTGCTTCAGCAGGTGAATGATGCTGACCTGGGGGCGGGGGGAGAAAGGAGCCTTCCCTACGGGGCCTGGTCTCTGCGCAGGCGGGCTACCACCTGTCAGCTGGGGTATGGGGTGGGGATTGGATCAGAAAGATGATTCAAGTCAGTTCTCAGCCCAGAAGTCCTAGAAATTGCTTGAATGAATTCCAGTTCCATTTATATCACTCCAGAGCACTCTCAGATGTTGTGTCTGTCACCAGAGGGAGCGGAAGCTGTGAGGCAGCCAGAATAAAGGGGTGGACGC
>NW_027727959.1:0-314 GCF_054177405.1 Leptonychotes weddellii | reverse complement strand
CTCGATGAATCGATCCTTCCTCTACTTTTGGTTCCCCAAGCTCCACAAGACCACGAACAGTGATACCTAAATTCACCAAGTTTGATAAATGCCCTCAAGACAACTGGTCTCAATGTGGATTCTAGTCCATGCGCATTCCCTTTTCCATAAAAACCCAGCACTGAATATCATGTAATCAAATTATGCTACTTACTAATACTTCATGTTTGTATTCATTCACTGGCTTTCAGGCCATTCCCTTTTACTTCTGAACTCATTTAGCTCCTGGCTCTTTGTAATTATGTCCAACATCATTCATAATTTAAGGACTGGTT
>NW_027727958.1:0-314 GCF_054177405.1 Leptonychotes weddellii | reverse complement strand
GAGGGGCCGCTCACAAAATGCAGCCTTGCTAGGGGGTGTATTCGAGATTGTGCTGGCACATGGGCTTCTGAGTCAGGCGGACCTGAGCTTGAATCCTTACTTTGTCCGTTCCTAGATGTTTTCCCTTAGGTATGTGAGCTACCCTTTCTGAGACTCAGATTCCTCCCTGTAACGTGGGGTAACTTTCCTTCTTTTATACAGATGTGATGAGGTTTGGCAAGGGTATGTGTAAAGCTCTGCGCCTGACCCGTGGAGGTGTCATCATCCTGACGCCTGCCCATCTCACTCAGGGTTGGGTGGTCCTTGAACATCCT
>NW_027727957.1:0-314 GCF_054177405.1 Leptonychotes weddellii | reverse complement strand
GGCTTGTTCCCCCCAAATTGGTTTATTTCTTTACAGAGAGAAAGAGAGAGAGCACAAGCAGGGGGAGCAGCAGAAAGAGAGGGAGAAGCAGGCTCCCCGCTGAGCAGGGAGACTGATGCAGGGGCTCGATCCCAGGACCCTGGGATTATGACCTGAGCTGAAAACAGACGCCCAACCAACTGAGCCACCCAGGTGCCCCGTCACCATCAAAAACTTTAAAAAAGTTTTTGCCCAACAGTTGGGAATAGGATTACCTTTGTTTCCCTGATCAAAGTCTAAGTCTAAGAAGATAAATTGTTGGGGCACCTGGGTGG
>NW_027727956.1:0-5076 GCF_054177405.1 Leptonychotes weddellii | reverse complement strand
TTTCACCTCCTGTGTGAACATCCCTATGCAATGCAGGCCCTGCCCGTGACTTGGGGGCCAAGGGCATTGGTGGTAGAGGGTCCGGAGCATCTACAGCCTGGCTCTCTGGGCCTCTTAACTAACTCCCTGCCCAAACAGAAGGCTGGGATCTCAATCACATATCCAAGAAGCAGCTTGCCTGGTCAACCCCAGAGCAAAAGGCATTTAGGGTCCCAGACCCTAGAAAAGCCCTCTTTTAATCAGAATGATCTGACTTCTATGACACATTGCTTGAGAGTGGGAGCCCCTCAGTATGAAGTAGCATACCTGAGAGATCAGGTTCAGGCTCTTTGTAAAATACCCAGAGATTCTTTCCTCTCCCATTCAGAAATACTATCTCAAACTCAATTATTTTTATGAATAAGGAATAAAATTATACAGATAAAGAAGAGACAGATCCTCTGTTCCAATTCAGATTTGTCTGAATCAAATTCTGCACTCGTCTGACTCAAATTCTGCCCTCTCCCCACTCTATGCACTACAATTTAATTAATTAATTAATTAAAAGTAAGCTCTAGGGGCGCCTGGGTGGCTCAGTCGTTGGGCATCTGCCTTCGGCTCAGGTCATGATCCCGGGGTCCTGGGATCGAGCCCCGCATTGGGCTCCCTGCTCCGCGGGGAAGCCTGCTTCTCCCTCTCCCACTCCCCCTGCTTGTGTTTCCTCTCTCGCTGTGTCTCTCTCTGTCAAATAAATAAAATCTTTTAAAAAATAAGTAAATAAAAAATAAAAGTAAGCTCTATACCCAGCCTGGGGCTCAAACTCACAACCCTGAGGTCAAGAGTCACATGCCCCACCAACTGAGCCAGCAAGGTGTCCCACACTGCCTCCAATTTAGATTGTAGTTTTTCAGGCCTTAGAGAATAATTGATTTAGACTTACCAAGTATTGTATCCTTGTTGGTTTGTGCATTTGGGTGAGTTTTTACATTATTATTTTTCTCTAGATGGAAATGTCCAGTAGGCAGTTAGATAGAGTTTGGAAAAGAGATTGGCATGGAAATATGGATTGTGGCTTGTGGTACCTGACATGTAGTAAGGACTCTTTGAATATTTATTGAATTAAATGAATGAAGAATCCACTTGTATATCCTTCTACCCTTTTCTATGAATATGTATTTTTCAAGCGAAAGTGGGACTGTACTGAATGTACTGATTCATACCCTAAGTGTAAAAAAATGAACTTTTTCTTTAAACCTCTTTACCAAGATAATATTGGTTTTAAATAGTATTAAGAAAGTAGAAGTAAGCACGCCATCTGGTGACCAGAGCCAGAACTATGAGTTGAACACAGCTAACAAAGGAAAGAGGGAAAGAGAGAAACTACTGGAGGGTGGGGGAAGAAGAGTTGACATTGGGGAGGGGAATACCTCAACCCTGACTCACACTGGACTGACACAGTATCAACCTCTTCTTGGGGGCTGAGGTAGCACAAGAAGCAACGTACACTTAGATGGTTTTTCCCTGTCTCAAGTCAAGATAAGTATGTGTGTGCATGTGTGTGTATGTTTAAACTGAAAGGTCTTTTACTGTTTTGTATTTTTTCTGATTGTGGAGGTTATATGTTTCTACCAGAAAAATCTGCGTGTGTAGGAAAGTATAGAAGAAAATATAAATTACCTATAGTTCCTCTACTTAGAGAAATTGTTAATATTGACATGTATGTGCTTACATTGTGTGTATATTCCTTTTATGTTAATAAAATATATTATTCAGATACTTTTATGTGTTATTCATATATTTGTAGTTATATTTTACAGCATATATTTTATTTATTCCTTCATTTTTCTTTGCACATGTGCCATGATATTCATCTATATTCCATCAACCACACCCCTAGATGTGAAGATATATTGTTTATTGTATATATATTATAGTGAAGATAAAATTGTTTTCTTTGATCTTAGAGGCCTGTGTCTGAAGGCCACATGAATGTACAGGTCCCCCAAAGAGCATAAGATTGAGGAAGGAACACCAGCTTTGTTTGGAGGTAGGGAAAAATTCAAAATGATCAAGAAACTACCTCGGGCCAGGTACTTTATATTTGGGATCTTCTTTAATCATTTCAACTCATTGAGGAAGGCATTATTACCTTAGTATATATATAAGGAAACTGAAGCTCAAAAAATCTGGGTTTCTTACACAGGATCACACAGCCAGTAAGTGGAGGAATCTGGATTTGAACTCAAATTTGTCTGACTGCTAAGTCAGAACTCTTAATCATTAGGCCTTACTTCTAAAATTTCACACCTTCTTTCTTATTGCTGAGTCTAATAGTATTCATTTTTGGATGTCAGAAAAGTTGGGAACACCCCCCACTCTCATGTCCCACTCTTGTTGAGCTTGAATTTTTTGCTACAAGTATGCTTTTAAATTTTTTTATTTTTTAAAATATTTTATTTGTTTATTTGAGAGAGTGAGCATGAGCAGTGGAGGGTAGATGGGAGAGGCAGAGGCAGAGGGAGAAGCAGACCCCTCTCTGAGCAGGGAGCTCCCCCTCCCCCCTGTGGGACTTGATCCCAGGACCCTGAGATCATGACCTGAGCTGAAGTCAGACGCTTAACCGACTGAGCCACCCAGACGCCCCAAGCATGCTTTAAAAATAAATAAATAAATAAATAAATATATTTTTTTAAGTAATCTCTACACCCAGCGTGGGGCTGGAACTCACGACTCCAAGATCAAGAGTTGCACGCTCTTCCAACAGAGCCAGCAGGCACCCCTATAAGCACACTTTTGCAACCAGAAAAATTAATAAGGAATTATGTCTTTTGGGGCACCTGGGTGGCTCAGTCGGTTAAGCATTGCCTTCGGCTCTGGTCATGATCCTAAGATCCTGGGATCCTGGGATCGAGTCTGTGTTGGGCTTCCTGCTCAATGGGGAGCCTGCTTCTCCCTCTCCCTCTGTCTGCTGCTTAGCCTACTTGTGCTCTCTCTCTCTGTCTGTCAAATAAATAAATAACATCTTTTTTTAAAAAAAGGAATTATGTCTTTCAAGATCTTTAAAAAAAAATCTCAAAGAATATTAAATGGCACAAGAGAAATTGGGATGAAATATTTAAAACATATTACAGATCTAGAGATATCTTTGAAAAATATAAATCTCTACTCACCCAATAGAAAATGAGCAAAGTACATGGAGAAGTAATTCACATGAGAAGACACAAATCACATGCACACACACTTGCACACACGTGCGCACACACACATATTCATTGCATCTAAATGACATTATTTAAATGGCATTATACCTTACATTTCATTCGACAAATGTTTTTTTGTTGTTTTTTGTTGTTGTTTTTTTGTTTTACTCAACTGTGTGTCTTGGAAATCTATCCATCTATCCATGTTGTTACCTATTGTGATATATAACAAGAAATATATTTGGTTTTTGTCTCCAGTTCCTGGCATAAAACTCCTCAAACCCTTACAATTTCCTGAGCGGTGGGAATGTCTTTTGTCATTCATGAAGAGCCCCTTTTGAGTTTATGCTAATAAGGTGATCCAGGGTTGGGCCCTTTGATAGCCTCAAGATGGCACTGCTTACTAGAAAGACCAAGTTGAACTTTCAGCCCCTCTCACCAACTTTTGGGAAGAGGAAGGTGGGGAAGGCTGCAGACTAAGCTATATGAAAGCTTTTGAACAACAAGATTTTATGAGCTTCCAAGTTGGTGAATGCATCCACATCCTGGGAGGGTGGCACACCCCAGTTCTGTGAGGACAGAAGCTCCTGCGTTTGGGACCCTTTTGGACCTTAGCCTTTGTACCTCTTCATCCAGTTATTCATTCTGTATCCTTTATAACATCCTCTGTAATAAACTAGAAAACATAAGTAAATGTGAACCAATCTAGCAAGTTAATTGAATCCCCCGATGGAGTCATGGGAACCTCTGATCTAGTAGGTGAGAAGCACAAGTGACAACCTGGACTTAGGGTTGGCATCTGAAGGGGGTGGGGTGCAGTCTTGTGGGACTGAGCCCTTAACCTATGGTATTGGACACTCCCTCAGTGTCAGAATTGAGTTAATTGCTTGCTGTGCTCAAAAAACCCCACGTTAGACCTATAGATTTAGGTCATATGTAACGGCTGCATACATTGCATAGTGTGAACGAACATACTGTAGTTTATTCCTTGATAGAGATTGAGATGGTTTCCAATGTCTTACTATTACAAACATGCTGCAATGACATGTTTTCTGCATGCCTCCCTGTGCATATGTGTAAGTATTTCTCAGGTATTCGTGACTAGAAGGGGGACTGTGGGGTTATATGGTACATTTAGGGTACACTGCCAAACTGGCCTCTGTAATGGACATTTGTCATCTGAATTCTTGTCAGACTTTGACTGGTCTGGTCCAGTCAGACTCTTGAGGCCAAGCCTCCGTGCCTTTGCCTCAAGCTTTTTTCCCTGCCACTTCTGGGCCTCCCCTTCTCTGTTAAGCAAAATCCTATTCAATCATTAAAACTCAACCAAAGTATCATTTCCTCCCAGAGGACTTCCCTGACAGTCATCAGAGCAAGCTGAATTAGGTGTCCTTTCCTGGTGCTCCTAAATCACCAGGTGGCTTGGACTTTATTATTATCATGTGTTAAAACTACGTTTAGGGGCGCCTGGGTGGCTCAGTTGGTTAAGCATCTGCTTTTGGTCTAGGTCATGATCCCAGGGTCCTGGGATCGAGCCCCGCATCAGGCTCCCTGCTCAGTGGGGAGCCTGCTTCTCCCTCTCCCTCTGCGGCTCCCCCTGCTTGTTCTGTCTCTGACAAATAAATAAAATCTTAAAAAACAAAACCAAAAACTATGTTTAGACATCTATCGCCCCCATTAGTCAATGAACTCCTCAGGGACATTTGTGTCTTATTAATCAGCATATACAGGACAGAAGACAGAAAAGCACTTCTTAAATATAAGTTTTTTGAACCAGTTATCCAAGACCGTGAATCAGTCTGCTCTATTCCAACCTCTGTCATCCAGACCTCAGACTGGGATTGTCCTGGGCCCGTCTGAGAGTCCCTGAGGCCAAGAGTAAGGCTGTGAGTGTGTA
>NW_027727955.1:0-314 GCF_054177405.1 Leptonychotes weddellii | reverse complement strand
TGCTAGGGCTCTAATTCTCATCTGAAGCTCAGAATCCTTTTCCAAGCTGACTGGTTGGTTTTTCTTGTTTGTTTGTTTGTTTGTTTTTATTATTTATTTAATTTATTTTTTTAGTGGAGGGGGGTGGGGGGAAGGGCAGAGGGAGAGAGAGAGAATCTTAAACAGGCTCACGCACAGAGAAGAGCCCAACATGGGGCTCCGTCTCCTAACCCTGAGATCATGACCTGAGCCGAAATCAAGAGTCAGTCATTTAGGGCGCCTGGGTGGCTCAGTCGGTTAAGCGGCTGCCTTTGGCTCAGGTCATGATCCCAGGG
>NW_027727954.1:0-314 GCF_054177405.1 Leptonychotes weddellii | reverse complement strand
TTTTTTTTTAAAGATTTTATTTATTTATTTGAGAGAGAGAGACACAGCGAGAGAGGGAACACAAGCAGGGGGAGTGGGAGAGGGAGAAGCAGGCTCCCCGCAGAGCAGGGAGCCAGATGTGGGACTCGATCCCAGGACCCTGGGATCATGACCTGAGCCGAAGGCAGTCGCTCAACTGACTGAGCCACCCAGGCGCCCAAAAGGAATTGCATGTTGATGGCTGTATCATAGGCAAAATCCATGGTCAGCATACAGCCCTGCAATGATCAGTTCATAGGTTGTCTCTGTTAACTTCTGCTGTCAATCTAAACAAA
>NW_027727953.1:0-314 GCF_054177405.1 Leptonychotes weddellii | reverse complement strand
AGACCAAAAAGGAAGGGCCCCTCCTGATTTAGTTTCCTTCCAAATCTACATAAATATAATTGTGTTCTACATCCATAAATGTGTCTTGTTTTTTTCACTGAGGTGCTTCACTACATTTTTTCCCCTTAAACATTTATCCTCCTTGAACTAAGGAATTGTTAAGAAAATAAATAAATAAATAAATAAATAAATAAATAAATAAATAAAGGACTTGTTTACATCATGAGTAGAATTGGTTTTTCCATGACGTCCATACAGAAAGAATTGCTAGTTGAATAAGGAAAGAAATTTCTAATTGGTTGCATGGGAATGGT
>NW_027727952.1:0-314 GCF_054177405.1 Leptonychotes weddellii | reverse complement strand
TGGGAGGTTAACTTCTAATTATGCAGGTGGAGAGAGTGGGGAAAGACATCCAAGTAAAAGGCACAGTTGAGCAAATCCCCATGTGTAGTGTTGCTGAAGGGCAAGTGTACAGTGCTTTTTTTTTTTTAAACATATTGATTATTTTTTTTAAGACTTTATTATTCATTTGAGACACAGAGATAGAGAGAGAGCATGAGCACGGAGAGAAGCAGAGGGAGAGGGAGAAGCAGGCTCCCCACTGAGCCAGGAGCCTGATGTGGGGCTCGATCTCAGGACCCTGGGATCATGACCTGAGCCGAAGGCAGACGCTTAAC
>NW_027727951.1:0-314 GCF_054177405.1 Leptonychotes weddellii | reverse complement strand
CCCAGCTTCCGGTGGGGGCTGGGCACCCAAAGACCAACAATGTGAGTAGGCGGGGGCTTTGAGCCAGCCAGACCCACAGGGAGGGTCGGGGGCTGGGGATGCAACCACTTGCCCAATGACTTAATCCATCACCAACCATGTCTACTCACTGAGACCCCAATAAAAGCTCTGGTCATCACAGCTCAGTGGGTGGATGGACACATGGATGTCCCCGGAGGGAGATGAGCCAGCAGGAACCCCTGCCTTCAGGACCCCCCTGACCGCACCCTGCACGCATCTTCACAGCGAGCTTAACCGAGAGTTCTAGGAGTTGT
>NW_027727950.1:0-314 GCF_054177405.1 Leptonychotes weddellii | reverse complement strand
TTTCTAGGCACATTTTCCTGATAATATATTTTTAGCCAGGTCCTGCAACTCATCTGGTGAATAGTACTTTTCTTCCCAGTCAGAGATAGTACTTCCCCAGTTGGGCCATGCTGAGGTTGAGACTAGTTATTGGCTTACATACTTTAGGGGCACTCTGAGCAAATCTTGAGGTAAATATACTTGCAAGCATATTATCTTGTGAAACATCTGCCCCAGGTGAAGACTCTGCATGATGTCCAGGCAAGGCAGAATGGGCAGTGGAAGTGACTGCTATCCTCTTATAAAAAGAGTGAGTAATTTCTGCAGACCCAGGA
>NW_027727949.1:0-314 GCF_054177405.1 Leptonychotes weddellii | reverse complement strand
TCCCCCGCCTGCTTTTCCTCCAGCTCTTACCCCTGCTTTCACACTCTGCAGCTCACCTTTCATGCTCCGGGGCTCCTCTTTCTAGACTCAGGCCTCTCCCTGATGCGGAGGGCCATGCTGCCACAGTGGGCTCCCGTGGACGTGGACGCTGGGGCGGTGACCACGCCCTGCGGCAGGGCTGTCCTGCCTGAGATGCTGTCCCCACTTCTCCCCCAGCCTGGGAAGCGGCTGCTGGTGACACGGCTGTTCTTCAGGGAGGAAGCACCGGTCTCCACACGTGGCCTGGCTCGGGAACTGGCGGGGCTTCAGGCGGC
>NW_027727948.1:0-314 GCF_054177405.1 Leptonychotes weddellii | reverse complement strand
GCAAATAAATAAAATGATTGTTGATTTCAGCGACATTTGGGCGTCATTTGTTTCTCGCCAATAGATACCACAAAAATAGTCAATGAGCCTCAGAACCCAAATGAGGCCCCATGGAGGGGGGGTGGAGGTAGGAAAAGAAAAGGGGTCTCTGTAAATGCTCCCAAAGCTCCCCAGTGTCCCTAGGAAGGAAAAAAAAAAAAGAAACTGATCACACTATAGTAATCGTATGCCATCTGGCCACATCCTATGTCTCTCATAGTATCTATCACAGAAACTTCCCCTACGAGGGGGATGCGATTGTTGCTCTATTTTAT
>NW_027727947.1:0-314 GCF_054177405.1 Leptonychotes weddellii | reverse complement strand
CACTAAAATAAAACACATCGTAGCAGCCGAATTATGTCAGGTACCCGCGGGCACCATCACTGACCTCGCAGGGCATTCAGCCAGCAGACAAGCAGAGAACAAAATAGTACATTATACTGATCCAGAGAACCCCCCACACACCCCGGAGAGCCGGAAAGAACCTCTTCTTCCTGTCTGTGATTATGCTGGTAACATTCACGTGAAATAACATTTACAACTTTAACTATTTTTACATATACAATTCAGTGGCATTAAGTACATTCACACTGTTGTGCAACCAAAACCACCAGCCATGCCCAGAACTTTTTCATCTT
>NW_027727946.1:0-314 GCF_054177405.1 Leptonychotes weddellii | reverse complement strand
TTTTTTTTTTTTTTAAGATTTTTGTTTATTTATTTGACAGAGAGAGAGATAACAAGAGCAGGAACACAAGCAGGGGGAGTGGGAGAGGGAGAAGCAGACTTCTCGACGAGCAGGGAACCTGATGTGGGGCTCGATTCCAGGACCCTGAGATCATGACCTGAGCCGAAGGCAGACGCTTAACGACTGAGCCCCCCAGGTGCCCCTCATTATGACCTTCTAAGGCATTTTTCGCCTAATGGTTCTCCTCCCCTCAAGACATATTAACACCACAGATATACTGTATATCTGTTTATGTTGTCAGGTGTCAGTTGTCA
>NW_027727945.1:0-5077 GCF_054177405.1 Leptonychotes weddellii | reverse complement strand
AGAGAGTTGTTGCTCTTCTTTTCTTCAATCTCCTGTTGAGTTTGTAGGTGTTCAGAATGGTTTGATCCCTATCCAGCTGAATTCCTGAGAGGAGACGAAATCCAGGTCTCCTACTCCTCCGCCATCTTGCTCCGCCCCCCTATTTCATTGTTTTTTAAAAAAAATCTTTGCCTTTTCTTATATAAAGCTATACATTTCCCTTGAATCGTTGCACTATTTGCATCCCATAATTATTTTAGTAAGACTCATAATGAATTATGCATACACATTATTCTCATTGTTGTATAGCATATCCCTGGGAAAAGATACTACAATTCATTTCGTCATTCTACTGTTGATGGATAGTTATTTCCAATTTTTGGTTATTAGAAAAACTGTTATAAATGTTCCTGAGTCAGGTCTTTGATGATTGTGTGTACAAGTTTTTGTTGAATATACATGCAAGAATGGTATTTATTTTTCTGTCTTCTGAAAA
Organism: Leptonychotes weddellii; assembly: GCF_054177405.1. Lineage (NCBI taxonomy): Eukaryota > Metazoa > Chordata > Mammalia > Carnivora > Phocidae > Leptonychotes > Leptonychotes weddellii. The sequence goes on along the minus strand of NW_027727945.1, from coordinate 4,602 downwards.
TGAATATTAAGATCATTAATTTTCAACTTTCTTTTCTATTATGTGCATTTAAAACTATTACTCTTGGGGTGCCTGGGTGGCTCAGATGGCTAAGCATCTGACTCTTGATTTTGGCTCAGGTCATGATCTGAGAGTTGTGAGATCAAGCCCCAAGTTGGGCTCTGCATTGGACATGTAGCCTGCTTAAGATTCTCTCTCTCCTGCTCCCTTTGCTCCCCCCCCACTCATGCATGCACGCACATTCTCTCTCTCTTAACAAAACAAAAAACAACTACAATAATCAAAACAATGTGGTATTGGCAAAATAATATATGCATAGATCAATGGAATGTAATAGAGAGCCCAGGAATATATCTCCCAGAAACAGACCCAGAAATAGTCAACTGACCTTTAACAAAGGAGCAAAGGCAATGCAATGGAGCAAAGATAGCCCCTTCAACAAATGGTATTGGAACAACTAGATATCCACATGCAAAAAAAAAAAAAAATCTAGACTTACATCTTACAGCTCTTCACAAAAATTAACTCAAGGTGAATCACAGACCTAAATGTAAAATGCAAAGCTATAAAATACCTAGGAGATAACAAAGGATGAAACCTGGATGACCTTGGATATGGTGGGGCCATTTTAGATACAACATCAAAAACAAAATCCATGAAAGAAATAACTGAAAAGCTGGACTTCCTTATAATTTCAAAATTCTGCTCTATAAAAAATAATAGAAGGAGAATTAGAAGACAAGCCAAAGACTGGAAGAAAATATTTCCAAAAGACACATCTGATAAAAGACTATTATCCAGGGCGCCTGGGTGGCTCAGATGGTTAAGCGTCTGCCTTCAGCTCAGGTCATGACCCCAGGGTCCTGGGATCGAGCCCCACATCGGGCTCCTGGCTCAGCAGGGAGCCTGCTTCTCCCTCTCCCTCTGCCTCTCTCCCTGCTCATGCTCTCTCTCTCTCTGTATCTCTGTGTCTCAGATGAATAAATAAAATCTTTAAAAAAAAATTTAAAAAAGGCTATTATCCAAAATATACAAAGAACTCTTTAAACTCAGCAATAAGAAAAAAAGTGACTCAATTAAAAGATGGCCAAAGACTTTAATAGGTACCTCATCAAAGAAGATAGACAGATGACAGATAAGCAAATACTGAACAGCATGTGTCATTAGGGAAATCAGAGTTAAAACAATGAGATACCACTGCACAACCATTAGAATGCCCCAAATCCAGAATACTGACAACATTAAATGCTACTAAGGATGCAGAGCAACAAGAGCCCTCATTCATTGCTGGTGGGAATGAAAAATGGTACATCTCCCTTTTTAAAGACAGTTTGGTGGTTTCTTATAAAGCTAACCATACTCTTACTATTTGATACAGCTGTTGCACTCCTGGGTACTTACCTAAAGTGGTCAGAAACTTATGTCCACATAAAAACTTGCACATGGATGTTTATAGAAACCATATTCACTATTGCCAAAATTAGGAAGCAACCAAGATGTCCTTCTTTAGGTGAATGGATAAACAAACTGTGGTACATCCAATGAAGTATTATTCAGTGCTGAAAAGAAATGAACTATCAAGCCATGAAAAGACAGAGAATTCTTAGAGGCATATTACTAACAAAAGAAGCCTATCTGAAAAGGCTACATATTTTATGATCCCCACTATATAGCACTTTAGAAAAGGTAAAACTACAGAGATACTAAAAAGATCAGTGGTTGCCACTGGACAGGGCATGGATGAGGGGAGATATATATATACAAATCACAGAGGATTTTTAGGGTAAGGGGAAAATTCTGTATGATATTAGAATGATGTATAATGGGTATATGTAATTATACATTTTTCCAAACCTACAGAATATATAACACCAAGAGTGAACCCTAAGGTAACAAATGGACTTTAGGTGATTATGATGTGTTAATGTAGGTTTATCCTTGGTTAAAAAAAAAAGTATTATCTAATGAAAGATGTTGTTAATGGGAAAGACTATACATGTGTTGAGGGGACAGGGGCTATATGGGAAGTCTCTCAAGCTTGTTGTGAACATAAAACTGCTTTAAAAAAAAAATAAGAGTCTTTGTTTAAAAAAAAAAAAAAAGTGGTTGGCTTCTTCTAGGTCTTAACAGCTTCCCAGAAAAAGCAAATTCCCTTAGGGAAAAGTGGTCCTAAATGATAGGCTCAACCTTCTAGGCTTCATTTCTCTGCAGTTTCTGGCTATTAATTTTCCACTGCCCTTTAGCTATACTGTATCTTTAAACAGATTTATTTTTATATTTTATCTAGATCTTCTAGGTGTCCTCAACTGTAAGGTTCATCTAAATTATTCATTCTACCACTACTGGGAACTGAAGTCATAAACTACTTTTTGTTACCCAACACTTTTTCTCAAAAATAGTGATATTCTTTTATAAATAGCCCATAGTTTAACTAATGCCCCATTGTTGTGCATTTGGGTTGACCAACTTTTATTATCCTAAATTCTCCAAAATAATAATAACATTAATAAGAACAATAATAATTACAAATATATTAGTGATTAAAATGAGCCATGCATTATACTAAATGATTTATATCTACCATTTTATTATCTCAAAACAAGCTTATTCTACAGATGAAATACAGAGGCTCAAAGAGGTTAACTGACTTCCCTAAGATCACATGTGTGGATACAGATCATTCTCTAAATACAGCTAGAGATAGTGACAGAGGATATAAAGAGAGATATATAAACCAATTGCCTTTCAGAAAAGTTGCTCTAAATTTTCTCTCCACTAACAGCATATACAGAGGCTATTTCAACATCTTCCTCCATTCAATGAATTATCTCCCCCTTAACTCACCTCTTTTCACTAGAAGTCTTTTTTTTTCCAGATTTTATTTATTTATTTGAGATAGAGCAAGCACTAGCTGGGTGGAGGGACAGAGGGAAAGAGGCAGAGGGAGAGGGAAAAGCAGGCTCCCCACTGAGCAGGGAGCCCTACCCAGAGCTCACTCCCAGGATCCCAGGATCATGACCTGAGCCAAAGGCAGACACTTAACCGACTGAACCACCCAGGCATCCCTTTAGTAGGAGTCTTAATGTTCTCACACATCTTCACATATACAGTATAACTTATTTGGAGTAATAAAAACTGCTTCTTCACATAAATTGTTCTTGAAAAGGGAGCCCACTGGCAGGAGTGATGATGGAAATGAAGTCTAAGCAGTGAATGTATCTTAACCAGAAAAATAGAAATTCAAGACAAATCCAATAGCAGGGGCGCCTGGGTGGCTCAGTCATTGGGCATCTGCCTTCGGCTCAGGTCATGATCCCGGGGTCCTGGGATTGAGCCCCGCATCGGGCCCCCTGCTCGGCGGGATGCTTGCTTCTCCCTCTCCCACTCCCTCTGCTTGCGTTCCCTCTCTCGCTGTCTCTCTCTCTGTCAAATAAATAAATAAAATCTTTAAAAAAAAAATCCAATAGCAGACTGTCTAATTTGATGACAAATAAAGGTGTGTAGGTTTTGAGGGGGAGAGATTATCCATCACCAAGGAAGAAGGATAGGAGCTCCATCCTTCAAAACAGAGAAGTGATAAAGTGAGTGAGGAGGTGATACCAAGTCATCCAAAAATGGAGAAAGGAAAGTGGTTTATGAAAAGTAGATCTAACCTCAAGGCCATTTTAAACATTAGGAAGATTAGGCCAGTTATGTGATATTTTTTCCTTTTCTTTTAAGCTTGACTGAGAGTTTGAGCCCTCCCTCTTTGTTACCTTCCAGTCACTATAAGCTTCAATACAGAGAAACAGAGTAAGAAGAGGAAGGTGTTGCCTGGAAGACAGGAGGACTGGGAATTTCTCTCTATTCAAAGGGACTTAGAGGTCCAGAAACTTAGGAGATGCATTATACTCATCAAAATGTGTATTTTTTTTTTAAATTGACTTTTATTAACTCTTCAAGTTTTGATAGTCTGTAAGCATATTTCATGAAAAACAGTGTAGGCTCCAACTTCCTATTTCTTTTATTACAATTCTTATTTCTTTTATATATATTTTCTAGGCATTATTTCCTTTCCTAAGGATTGTTTGATATGTTTTATACCCAAAGATTTTTCTTTTTTTTTTTTACCTAATACGTGCCAGGCACTGCGCTGTCTTTTTATTTTTTTTTAATTTTTATTTATTTTTTTTATTCTTATGTTAATCCCCATACATTACATCATTAGTTTTAGATGAAGTGTTCCATGATTCATTGTTTGTGCATAACACCCAGTGCTCCATGCAGAATGTGCCCTCCACAATACCCACCACCAGGCTAACCCACCCTCCCACCCCCCTCCCCTCCAGAACCCTGTTTGATTTTCAGAGTCCATCGTCTCTCATGGTTTGTCTACCCCTCCGATTTCCCCCGCTTCATTCTTCCCCTCCCGCTACCTTCTTCTTCTTTTTTTTTTTTTCTTAACATATATTGCATTATTTGTTTCAGAGGTACAGATCTGAGATTCAACAGTCTTGCACAATTCACAGCGCTTACCAGAGCACATACCCTCCCCAGTGTATACCACCCAGTGACCCCATCCCTCCCACCCCACCCCCCACTCCAGCAACCCTCAGTTCATTT
>NW_027727944.1:0-314 GCF_054177405.1 Leptonychotes weddellii | reverse complement strand
TTCCAGCTGGTCCTTCCCCGAGGCTGCACGCCTGGCCCGGGCCAAGTCCTGGTGCAGGAGCCCTGGGGTGGGTGGGAGCGGGCTTCCCCATCCTCCCCCCCACCCCGGGATCACCACCCCGGAGGCCCCAGGCGCTGCGCAGCCCGCCCCGCCTCCTCCCCAAACTCGGTTCCCAGTCTCGGGGTCGTTGGAGGCTGCCTGTCCCCCAGACACGGAGGGAGGGAGGGCGAGCGCTGGGCGGCTGGGCCGGGGAGGGAGGACGGGGGCGGGCAGGGAGACCTGCCGAGTCCGCCTGGTGCAGGCCCGGTCCCCGG
>NW_027727943.1:0-314 GCF_054177405.1 Leptonychotes weddellii | reverse complement strand
TTGTCAGCCCCCACACCACCACATCTACCCACCTACCTGCATCTGTATACCTGATTCTCTACCTCGAGTAAGAAACCCCATTTAGGATTTCAGCATTGCTCCCCAAACCCAATACTTCACAGCCTCTTTCTCTGCTTTTTCTACCTGTTAAACTTGCATATCATGTCCTTCTTTTTGGTATCTTGCTTTATTTCTTATATAGCTTGGTAGAAGTTGTTGTCGTCTGTTTCGTTCTGTAGTACTTACAGCTAAGCCTGACACAGAAACCTGAGAGGTTTGACTTTCTTTGTTTTAAAATTCTGAGGACTTCAGGT
>NW_027727942.1:0-314 GCF_054177405.1 Leptonychotes weddellii | reverse complement strand
TGGACATTCATATAATACGTGTTTTTTTGTGACTCATTTCTTTTACTTACTGTAATGTTTTCAGGAAACATTAATATTGCAACATGTGCCAATACTTCATTCATTTTTATGATTGAATAACACTGTATTATATGGATACATCATATTTATTTACCTATTCATCAGTTCATGGGCATCGGGCTGTTTCCATTTTTTGGCTCTGACAAACACTGCTACTATGAACATTCATGTGAATTTTTGTTTTGTTTTGTCTTGTTTTAATTTAATTTTATTATGTTAGTCACCATACAATACATCATTAGTTTTTGATGTAG
>NW_027727941.1:0-314 GCF_054177405.1 Leptonychotes weddellii | reverse complement strand
GCTTTTATTTATTTGACAGAGAGAGAGAGACACAGTGAGAGAGGGAACACAGCAGAAGGGGAGGGAGAGGGAGAAGCAGGCTTCCCGCCAAGCAGGGAGCCCGATGTGGGGCTCAATCCCAGGACCCTGGGACCATGACCTGAGCTGAAGGCAGACGCTTAATGACTGAGCCACCCAGGCGCCCCTTCATTCATTTCTATCTTTTGTTTTTAATCACAATAATGAAGTAAGCAAGTCTATACAGGTTGTTATCTAGTAGAGACAAAGCTACAGTGATTTAAATTATTTGCAGATCCACAAAAATAGATTAACTT
>NW_027727940.1:0-314 GCF_054177405.1 Leptonychotes weddellii | reverse complement strand
CTCCAGCTGTGGCTCCTGTGGGGGCTCCAAGGGGGGCTGTGGCTCCTGTGGGGGCTCCAAGGGGGGCTGCGGCTCCTGTGGCTCCTATGGCTGCTCCCAGTCCAGCTGCTGTGTCCCCTGCTGCTCCCAGTCCAGCTGCGGCAAACCCTGCTGCTCCCAGTCCAGCTGCTGTGTCCCCATTTGCTGCTCGCAGTCCAGCTGCTGTAAGCCCTGCTGCTCCCAGTCCAGCTGCGGCAAACCCTGCTGCTCCCAGTCCAGCTGCTGTAAGCCCTCCTGCTCCCAGTCCAGCTGCTGTGACCCCATCTGCTGCCAGT
>NW_027727939.1:0-314 GCF_054177405.1 Leptonychotes weddellii | reverse complement strand
CTGCTTTAGCTGCATCTCATGAGTTCTGAAATGTTGCAGTATCATTAGTTAAAAAATTTTTCTGATTTCCCTGAAGATTTTTTTTTTTTTTTATGATTTTAGTTTCTTTGGCCCATAGGTCAAAGTGTGTTGCTTATTTTTTCCAAGCAACTAGGTATTTTCTAGTTATTTTTCTGTTACTGATTTCTAGTTAGGTTCCCCATACTCTTTTTTTTTTTTAAAAGATTTTATTTATTTATTTATTTATTTGAGAGAGAGAGAGAGAAACAGCATGAGAGGGGATAGGGTCAGAGGGAGAAGCAGGCTCCCCGCCG
>NW_027727938.1:0-314 GCF_054177405.1 Leptonychotes weddellii | reverse complement strand
GCTGTTCCTGAGTTACGTCCTTTTCATAATAAACTGGGGATCTAGTAAGTACAGTGTTTCTCTGAGTTCTGTGAGCCGCTCTGGTAGATTAATCGAACCCAAGGGGGGAACCTGAGATGTCTAGCTGGGAGCCAAAGCACAGGGGACCTGGACTTGCAGCTGGTGTCAGAAGTAGGAGCGAGGGGGCCGTCTTGTGGGACGGAGCCCTTAACCTGCGGGATCTGACGCTGGCTGCAGGTAGGCGGTGTGAGGGCTGAGTTAACTGTTCGGTGGTGTTGGAAAAACTACCTTAACTACAATGCGCTACTAGAAAT
>NW_027727937.1:0-314 GCF_054177405.1 Leptonychotes weddellii | reverse complement strand
TTAGAAAATGCTTTCTAGGGGCGCCTGGGTGGCTCAGTTGGTTAAGCGACTGCCTTCGGCTCAGGTCATGATCCTGGAGTCCCTGGATCGAGTCCCGCATCGGGCTCCCTGCTCAGCAGGGAGCCTGCTTCTGCCTCTGACCCTCCCCCCTCTCATGTGCTCTCTCTCTCTCATTCTCTCTGTCTCAAATAAATAAATAAAAATCTTTAAAAAAAAAAAAGAAAATGCTTTCTAAAAAGAGGCTGTAAGAAGGCTAAAGCTTGTTTTACAGCTGCTGTTTCTCATTAGCCAGTTCGTTATCATTGCTGCACTTC
>NW_027727936.1:0-314 GCF_054177405.1 Leptonychotes weddellii | reverse complement strand
TATAGTTCTCTCTTTGAAATCTATCAGATTGGATACAAAAACAAGACCCATCGATTTGCTGTCTGTAAGAGACTCATTATAGACCCAAAGACACCCCCAGATTGAAAGTGAGGGGGTGGAAAACCATTTACCATGCTAATGGACACCAAAAGAAAGCTGGGGTGGCAATCCTTATGTTGGACAAATTAGATTTTAAACCCAAGACTCTAATAAGAGATGAGGAAGGACACTATATCCTACTTAAAGGGTCTATCCAAAAAGAAGATCTAACAATTGTAAATATCTATGCCCCTAACATGGGAGCAGCCAAGTAT
>NW_027727935.1:0-314 GCF_054177405.1 Leptonychotes weddellii | reverse complement strand
TTTCTAAAAATGAGCTCATTTTTGTTTCTCTTATCATTTAGCCTCATTGTGGTGGTGTCGAGTTACAGAAATCCCTGCACAAACTAGCACATACAAAAAAAGGGGGGGCGGTTACTGGCTCCTGTAACTGGACTGTGGAGGTTCTCAGTGTCATCAGGTACTGACCCACTTCTCTGGGATTCATTTACCTCTGCTCTCCTGCCTGTGACGGGCTCATTCTCATCCTGGTTCCCTATCTTTGTATAAAGAGGCTCCATATCCTTTCCTTACTCTATTCAGGGGGAGGAAGACCATCACCTCTGATAGCTCTTAGA
>NW_027727934.1:0-5078 GCF_054177405.1 Leptonychotes weddellii | reverse complement strand
ACCCCCCACCACTCCAGCAACCCTCAGTTTGTTTCCTGAGATTAAGAATTCCTCATATCAGTGAGGTCATATGATACAGGTCTTTCTCTGATTGAATTATTTTGCTCAGCATAATACCCTCCAGTTCCCTCCATGTCGTTGCAAATGACAAGATTTCATTCTTTTTGATGGCTGCATAATATTCCATTGTATATATATACCATATCTTCTTTATCCATTCATCTGTCGATGGACATCTTGGCTCTTTCCACAGTTTGGCTATTGTGGACATTGCTGCTATAAGCATCGGGGTGCACGTACCCTTTCGGATCCCTACTTTTGTATCTTTGGGGTAAATACCCAGTAGTGCAATTGCTGGATTATATGGTAGCTCTATTTTCAACTTTTTGGAGAACCTCCATACTGTTTTCCAGAGTGGCTGCACCAGCTTGCATTCCCACCAACAGTGTAAGGGGGTTCCTGGGAAAAGGGAACTTTTACTGCCTCTTCAGATTGGCTCCTTTTTCTGCTTTTGGTTAGCTCTGCCCCGAGGTCTCAGTTCAATCCTGAGCTTCTCCATCACCCTCCCAACTCCATACTCCTCCTGCTCTTGGTTCTGACACTAGATCCCTATTTCAGCTGCTTGATTTAGGGCTCTGCTTTGTTCAGATGCCTCTAGGACTTCACTTCCCTATCGCTTTTATAAAGGACGTCAATACTATGCTCTTGTATACCCCTAATACCATAAGATCTAGAAATGACTCAAGGAGTTCCCCTCCCTTTTTAATGTCCTTTTAAGGACATTTTCCTTCCCTCCTTTCTCAACTGCTCAGCTTTGAGTCTCATGTTATCAGGTCCTTTACCCTAATGTTTACTGATGCCTAGTCTTCTTTATTCCTTAGTACTTATGGCTTCTGACTATCACTAACACCATTCTTGACTTAGTTCTCCATCACTTTAATATTCCCTTGGTTCCTTGAATCCACTTCTCCAATGATTTAATCCTCTATTCTTTGTCAGCTACTCACTCCAGTATAAAATCCTGCCTTTGCCATTAGTTTAACTGTAACTTAGAACTGCAATCACATGATCGAGATGGCATTGCTATTAGATCTAGGAATGGAGAACACCACTGTCAACAGGACTGTGTTGTTTGTTTCAGCAAAACTCTGCTGAGTTAAGACTCAACTATATATCAACAAATGACTTTGTTTTCTTCAGGAAATTCCTGCCAATCAACTAATACCTTTACCTAAGTCAGCTCACAGGGGTTTAAAAAAAAAAAAAATGATCTCCCTACAGCAATTACTTATCTAGTCCTGCTTCAAAACCCACCCTCAGGGTGCCTAAGTGGCTCAGTCGTTAAACGTCTGCCTTCGGCTCAGGTCATGATCCCGGTGTCCTGGGATCGAGCCCCGCATTGGGCTCCCTGCTCAGCGGGAAGCCTGCTTCTCCCTCTCCCACTCCTGCTGCTTGTGTTCCTGCTCTCGCTTTCTCTATCTCTGTCAAATAAATAAATAAAAACTTAAAAAAAAAAAAAAACACCCTTGTTTTGTCTATGAATTCTAAACAATTGTATCACTAGTTTTGTTCAGTTTCCAGCCTTGAAAACCTCACTTTAAAACTTAAGCCCACAGCCCTACACCTCTAAAGATCTTTTCTGACTTCCTCCTTTGGAAACATGACTGGGACTGTGAAGTTCATGTTCTCCCTACTGTAGTGAGTTCTAATAAACTTAGTTTTGCTTTATTAACAGCTTGCTGGTGATATTTTGGAGACTTTAACACAATTCACCCATGATACTAATTTCAAGCAGTCTACCCTCTGACACTATTACAACATACTCTTTCCATGCCAACTCCATCAACCCTACAACTCCATGGAAAACTTAAATCCATTGATCTTATTACTATTTACTATCCTTCACTGACTCTTGACCTAATTTCTCTCTGTATCTAGCTTCAACTCTCCGGCCATAATCACTCCCTTGTATACACCCTCAATATCAAAGCCCCTCATGTATGTCATCACATTTAGTTGGAAAACTAATACCCATCAAATCTAATTCGCCGGTCCTCAGATCCATGAAAGGATGGCTGGTGACACACATCTATGTGGAACAGTCTCACTTTAAGTTTCTTACTAAAATCTTGAAGTTGGTCCTTAGTGCTGCCTGGAGCATGTTCTCTACTGCCTCAGTTCACTAACTCGCATTCTTTCCAGCCACCTGCTCTCTCTCCAGAGTTCAAACTTCACCTCCTCAATTCATTACTCCTAGCTCCCTGGGAAATTTGAAGCAACAAGAGAAATCCCTTCTTCAGTTTCCATGCCATATTTACTCACCTACCAGTATTTTAATAAAATCCTTCTTTTGAGTAAAATTGCATCATCCCTTCTCCCCTTTTACTCATTTATTCTCATCAGTATACAAACAGGCTATTACTTCGCCCATTAAAAAGACCAAACAAGCCAATGTTTATCATCCCATTTTCCTCTAGCAACTATCCCACTTCTCTGCTCTTTTTAAGAGGTTAGCTCATTAAAAGGGTTATTTATGTGCTATGTATACCTCCTTTCTATTCTATCTTAAATCCACTCCAATTGGAACTTCTCCATATTACCAAAACCAATGGTTGACTTTTGGTCTTCAGCTGATATATCAGAAGCATTTGGCCAAACTCCTTTCTCTTTGAAATAGATCTTAAATTTATCTTCCAGGGCAACACATTCTTCTGGTTTTCGCTCTTCCTTACTTGCTGTCTTTAAATATTATCTGATTTTTTTCTCATAACTCTGAACATCTGGACCCTTGATAATCTTATCCAGGTTTATGGCTTTAAGTATCATTTAAACGTAACCAGTACCATAACTTCTGTCTTCAACTAGCACCTTCCCCTGAGCCACAAATCCCTCTCATTGCTGAGTGGACATTCTTCCTTGGATGTCCAGACATCCTAAATTTACCATGTCCAAAATGGAACCTCGTCTTCTCCAAGAAGGTTTCTCCCACAATCTGTCACTTCATTTCATGGGAACTTCCAATTTCTTAGGCCAAAAACATTGGAGTCCTATTTAACTTCTCATTTTTCTCCTTTATATTCAACTAGTTAGCAAATCCTCTTGGTTACACCTTCAAAATATATCTACAGTCTGACCACTAACAGTATCCTGGTCTAAATCAAAAAGTTTCTCACCTAGATTATCAAAATAGCTTTCTAACTGGCCTCTCTGCTATCACCCTTATACATTATCTACCTCAACACAGCAACCAAAGTGATACGGATAGAACAGTGTCAGACTATTTTTCTCTTCGGCTCAAAACTCTCCAGGTTTCCCATCTCAGAGTAAAACTAAAATGTGATATTTTAAGAGGTCTGTGTGATCCCTCTCCCTAGGGTTCTGATCTTGTCTCCCATTGCTCTTTCTACTGCTCACCAGCTATTCTAGCTTCTGAAGTTCCTCAAATATGCTTGGTACATACTTACCTGAGGAAATTTCCATGTGTTATTTCCATTTCTAGGAATGCTATTTCTCCAGATACTCATGGTTCACTCCCATAAAATCTTGTTCAACATAGTCATCATCTTAGTAAGGCCTTCCTGGGTCATCCTTTTACAAATCACAGTGCTCACTTCATCCCTGCACCCCTATCTTTTACTCTGCTTTATTTTTATTTCCTTAGTTTAGTGTAGGTTTTCCATGCACTAGAATGTAATCTTTACAAGAATAAGGTTTTTCCTGATTTGTTTTTTTCACTGCTTTATTCCCTGAATCTAGAACATTGCCTAACATATAGTAAGTGTTGAGTTAAATTTTTGTGGAATAAATGCATTGAAATTAATGCTTTAAAAACTATACTTATTTCGGTTTGAGACACATTTCACAAGTTATAATCTCCTACAGATTTTTAATCTGTCCAGTTGTTTTTGGCTGGTTTTCTCCAAATATAGAAATTAGCTGAATGTTACTTTTATTATTCACCATACTTTCAGTAACGTCACATTGTTTCCTATGAAAGTTGGATCATAATACTTCGTTATTTAATGGGAGGTCACAAATCAGGACATTAACTAGCACTTTTCTCAACTCTTACTGATTGTGTGAGCCAACTTCAGAAAAGCAGGAATAAAAGGATTTCCATGCCAAAGCTCAGTAGATCACAGAATCACTTTTAATAAAATCCTGGGAAATTTTGCACAGAATAAAAGCATAAAAGTTTTATATCCTACAAGTAACATTAAAGTAAATGCATTTGGGAAGAATTATTTCAGGCATTTCCAATGGGCACTTTTATGAGGTGCTGTTGATCAACGTTTCTAAAGTATCACATTGAGCAGTTTTATTTCCTATCACATTTCTTTTAGAAGTAGTAAATAGCTATAATTCTTACTTCATCATCCTTGTCACATGTAACAAGAAATAATCCATCTTGTTTTCATTATTAAAAATGGGTACTGAATATTGAAAGACTACATATAACAACTCTGTCGAAGTCTTGCGGCTACCAGGGTGGTAATTGGTCCATGAGTAATGGCTGCACGTAAAAGAAATATATAGGGTTAAACTCTGCTTCAACCAAAAACCTTTTTGAAAAACAAAAACAAAAAAACCACATAGCTCTAGAGTTTCCAAAAAATGCAGTTGTCTTTGCAATTGCAAGTAAGATGATTTTTAGGTGCGGCTTGAGCAGACACATTAAAATTTTGCATCTTCATTGTCATATGTATGAGAAATACATAAATAGCAGAAATGGTACTCAGTAAATACCAAGATGGTGAGAACGAAAATGAAAGAAGTTTGGAAAACCTTGATTACTGAATTAATGACCAACTAATACCTAAATATTATTTAGTTACAGAAGGTGGAGTTAAATTGGTTCACTTAAAAGGAAGTTACCAGATCTACTCTCCAGAGAGAACACTTGTTAAAGCATCTGGCTCTAAATGACTGAGTAAATAATGATGACCAAGGTTAGACATAAGTATTTCAATTTTACTATCCCAGTGTGTTGTTTGGTTCTGCTAGTAACACAAAGAAAGGGAGAACTAATTGTCACTGCTATCCTTAAAAGTTAAATAGGTACTCTGAACTTCATTTTT
>NW_027727933.1:0-14273 GCF_054177405.1 Leptonychotes weddellii | reverse complement strand
GGGTTAGCCTGGTGATGGGTATTAAAGAGGGCACGTTCTGCATTGAGCACTGGGTGCTATACACAAACAATGAATCATGGAACACTACATCAAAAACTAATGATGTAATGTATGGTGATTAGCATAACATAATAATAAAAAAAAGAAATGTTGGCACTTCTAGGGTAATTTGATGGTTTATGGCAAACCAGAATAAACTTTTTGAAGTTAAGGATAATTCCGAAAATTTCAGGATTTGTGATTATGGAGACATGGGATGGGCCTTCTCAGTGTCCCTCAGTGTTCTATGAACTGTTGAATGCCAAGTCAGAGTTTCAGGTTTTGCTCAGTTTTACTTTGCAAAAGGCAAAGGATCAGTACTTAACTGATCAAGACAGAGGCAAGAGTGACTGTGGTGTGTGTGTGTGTGTGTATAAGAAAGGGAAGGGCTTTTTGCAGTCTAGATGCTCTTTCTGGGGGCCCCTGGGTGGCTCAGTCGGTTAAGCGTCTGCCTTCCACTGGGGTCATGGTCTCAGGGTCCTGGGATTAAGTTCCGCACCACACTCCCTGCTTAGCAGGGAGTCTGCTTCTCCCTCTGTCCCTCCCCCTGCTCATGAAAGCAAGCACGCTCTCTCTTTCTCTCTCTCAGATAAATAAATAAATCTTAAAAAAAAAAAAAGATGCTCTTTCTGTTCTTTCTCTTGTGCAAAGGCAGTAGCCATGAGCCTCACAGTGCTTGCTTTGCTCTGTACACACACAGCTGGCTGGATTTTGTGTGCCTGAGATGGACTAGCCTAAGTATTGTGGGTAAGGCTCAAGGTCCAGGAAATCATCCTCCCACTACTCTTTTTTTTTTTAATTTTTAAATTTTTATTTTTTCGTCATGATAAGTGTACCCTTTAATCCCCCTCCCCTATTTTCCCCATCTCCCATCCTCCCACCCACCTCCCCTCTGGTAACCATCCATTTGTTCTCTAGAGTTGAGTCTGTTTCTTGGTTTGTCTTTCTCTTTTTTCCCCTTTGCTCATTTATTTTGTTTCTCAAATTCCACATATGAGTGAGATAATATGGTATTTGTCTTTCTCTGATTTATTTTGCTCAGCATTACACTCTCTAGCTCTATGTTGCTGTAAATGGCAAGATTTCATTCTTTTTGATGGCCGAATAATATCCCATTGTATATATATACCACATCTTCTTCTTTATCCATTCATCTATTGATGGACACTGGGCTGCTTCCATAGTTTGGCTGTTGTAAATAATGCTGTAATAAACACAGGGATGGATGTATCCCTTTGAATTAGTGTTTTTGTATTTTTTGGGTAAATACCCAGTAGTGCTATTCCTGGATCATGGGGTAGTCATCCTCCCACTATTCTTTTTTTTTCTTCTTTATCCTCCCACAATTCTTGAATTTAATCAGAATCTTACTGGTGACCCATGTCCAGTTTTGGCTCTAAAATTAAAAAAGAGACTGGGAACAATTGGATAGGGTCCACATAAGAACAAATAAAATGACTGATTGCTTGGAAAACAGATGCTATGCAAAATGCAATTAGAATTGTTTAACTTGGACCAGAGAGGGCAAAAGGAAGAGATTATTTATATGGCGACTAGTGATAAACTGTTCTCCTTTTCTTTTTGGATACAGATGGGATATAAATAATACTCATGCTTTATTTATTTCTCTCTGCTGAGAATCAAAAGAAATTGGGCTTGATTTGCAACACAGAAATAGAGGGTAAGTGTTAGGGGAAAATCTCAGATATTGGTCCTTAGGGTGCTTGGTTTTCTTTCTTCTTCTGGAAAATGTGAAAAAACTAGACACATTAGAGATGGTTTTGCTGCAGTGGAGCTAGTTAATATTTACTATGTACCTGTGAACTAGGACCCTGTAGAAGCCAGAAAATACTATACTGTTTTCTGAAAGGCCCTGGTTTCAGAATTAATTATTCCGATTGTTTTCATTCCTGAAAGTTAAATGCATCATAGGAAAGTGAGTGGAAGGAAGATGTGAGCACTTATCCTGCTTTTTCCATTCACTAACTTTCTGACCTTGGACAACCCATAGTTTCCTCATTTATAATGTGGTGATGATGATGGCTTTCCTTCTTACTTCATACATTATTTTATTATTATTATTATTTATTTTAAAGATTTTATTTATTTGAGAGAGAGAGAGAGCGAGCACAAGCAGCGGGTAGGGAGGAGCAGAGGGAGAAGCAGACTCCCCGCTGAGCAGGGAGCCTGACAAAGGGCTTAATCCCAGGATCCTGGGATCATGACTTGAGAGATGCTTAACCGACCGAGCCACCCAGGCGCCTCTGTTTTTGTTTTTGTTTTTTTTTAACAAAAACAAATTGACGTTTTAGAAATTTCTTTTTGTTCTCTCTCTCAGTCACTCCCTCTTGCTCACTCACTCTTTTATTTTTTGGTCTCTTTGACTTTTCATAGAAGCTGGTTGCAACTTGTAAGCATGTTTTTAAATTAAGAATTAAGATCACGTGTAATACCCATTCCGTTACAAAGTGTCAAGACCTCTATTTGTGGTTGGTTATCTTACTTCATAGATTATTAAGTATGTCAAATAAGATAAAAAAATGACAGTGTTCTATAAACTGTTGAATGCCATACAAATACAGTAACTGTTACTAATTTGGATAAACCATTCTTTAGACCTTGGTCAAAGGTATTTCTAGCTGAAAGTGTTGACTGAACCCAATTCCAGGTTTGAATTTCAAAACCTGTGAAATCCATCCATTTGAACATCCTTCTGTCTGCCCACCCACTCATTGCTCAGAGAGTATCTACTCTGTGGTAGGTATTGTAGTAAGCACAGGGACGCAGTGATGAATCAGATACTGTGCCTGGCTTTAGGGAGGCAGATGGCAGTCTAGTGAGGGCAGATGGTGAAGTAAATAGGTAATTATGGTGTGGCATGATATGTGCTCTGATCTGATCAGGCCAAAGTGCTCTGACCTCACTTGAGCCCCAGATCCAACCTTATGAGAGTACAGGGAAACTTCTTAGAGGAAGTGATAAGCCAATCCAGTCTTGAGTAATAGGGCTTAGACAAATGAAGAACAAGTGAGGCGGGAGGGGTCTTTTCCAGGCCAAGGGAGAATGGGTCCAGACTCAAGCAAATGAAAGCTTGAACTCGAAACTGCAAATAATGTTGTAAAAGGCCTTGCCATGCAGGAGGGCAGGGAAGAAGGGATGCATGTTAACCAGAAGCCACATCACAATTGGTTTGTCTTTCTAGCTAAGGGCTTTTCCTTGAGAGCAAGAGCGCCTCTGAGGGGTTTTAAATAGGGAGTGTTAAGATAAGATTGAAATTTTAGAAATGTCACACCTATGTAATTTAGAGGGGGAAGGACTCTCATGAAGACTAGTGAGGAAGCTGTTGCAGCAATTCAGGAAGGAAGGAAGGTAGACTGGGAAAAGTTAGGTGACCAAGAGCTTAAATGATGCAAAAAAGGTACAGGCATTGGTGCAATGGGAATAAGGAGTGTGGAAGCAAGAGAGGTGGAGGTGGAGATCACAGAGTGAGAGATGAACACTTCCTGATGCTGGCCGGGACTAGGGTGTAACCTTGGAGATGGAAGATGGATGCAAGTGGGGATGAAGGTCACTGACAGTGAGGTCAAAGACCTGGGAAGCTTCTCTGATAGCTTTTTTAAAAATTGTGGTAAAATACACAAAACATAAAGTTTACCCTCTTAATCATTTTAAGGGTATTAAATGCATCATATTAAATGTAATAAGTCTCTGCCCCAACAACTCTTAGCTCGCTTGGAGCCCTCCTTCCTGTGTGAATGCCAGGCCCTGACACTTGCTTGCCGTGGCCCCAACACCAACCAGAACCAGCAAAAGCCCAGAACCAGCAAAAGCATAAACCCAAACTGTCCCCCACATACATAACACATGCACAACCACGCCAGAGAAACCACCATGACAGCTGCCACCAAGAATGACAGAGCTTCACATTTTCATAGTGACAGTCTCCATCAAATGCATCATCAATCCTTTAAAACCAGCAAGAGGGATAGGGAAGGGAATGAGAGAAACTGAGGCATGAAGTTAGACAGCAAAGCAGTTGGCTCAAGGTCACCCAAACCAAGATATCCAGAGTCGGGAAGAAGGTATCCAACCTCCACCCCCAAAAAAGTGTTCAAACCCCACACCAAGGAACGTTCAGACCTACAAGTCCGAAGTCTGGTCAGCTATACCCCACTCCCAGTCCTCATCTGTTTCCCCTTCCCCCAAAACAACAGTAGCTCCGACATCTCCTGAAAGTATTTTGACTGGCATTAAGTATATTCACATTGTTGTGCTACTATTACCACCGTCCATCCCCAGAATTCATCTTGCAAAACTGAAACTCTGTGCCCATTAAACATTGACTTTCCATTCCCTGCCCCCTACCCAGTCCCTGGCAACCACCATTCTACTTTCTGTCTTTATGAATGTGACTATTTAAGGTGCTTCATAGAATTAGAATCGCTACAGTATTTGTCCTTTTGTGACTGGCTTATTTCATTTAGTATAATTTCCTCAAAGTTCATCTATCTTGAAGCATGTGTCAGGATTTTCTTCCTTTAAGGCTAAATAATATTCTATTGTATGTACTCCTATCCATTTTAAGCTTTTGATTATGGCCCACAATAAGTAATGTATTTTAGGGGCGCCTGGGTGTCTCAGTCAGTTGAGCGTCCAACTCTTGGTTTCAGCTCAGGTCATGATCTCAGAGTCATGAGATTGAGCCCTGTGTCATGCTCAGTGGGGAGTCTGTTTGAGATTCTCTCTCTCTCCCTCTCTCTCTGCCCCCCCACCACCATGTGCTTTCTCTCTCTCTCTCAAAATAAATAAATAAATCTTAAAAAAAGAAATGTATTTTCCATCATGACTAGTACACATGTATGTGTTGTTATTGAAATAATACATATTAGTATACGTTATATAATAATAATACATATTATTATATTATTGAAATAAATGTTTTACCCCAAACAACCATTTCTACATGTGATATTTTATTTTATTTCATTCTGTTTCTTAAAAATATTCTAGTCACAATCTTCTTAATCATGACACACTAATGGTTTGTGATCCCTAGTTTGTAAATAATTGGTCTGTTTGACATTGAAGTTACCCAGGATGATAGCAAGACTTGGCATAGAGTGGAAGACTAGAAGTTTGGTGCCAAAGTCTTCTGTGAATAAGGAGGGCCTAAAACATAGCTTCATGCATTTATCTTCATGAATGGCCTGTCATTTCAGGACAATCTATTAAGTAAAGGTCCAAACTATCATTTCTGGTGTAAACAGGATAATTCATGGATTGCTGATTTTTTCCAATGGTCTCTAGCTGGCATGGGTTTTTTGCTTTGATTTATTCACTGCCACTGACCATTCCACTCCATTTTTCTGTGATAGGGAAGAACCAAGTAAACTGCCCTTCCTCATATTCCTAGATCCCCACATCTGATGTAGGAAAGAGGAAGAGAGGAGGGAAAGCTTGGCAACAGGTGACCGTGGCCTCCAGACCCTGTGGTGCTTCCAAAGGCTCCAGCTGTTTGACAGCTGCAAGAATACCCTAGAGGGAGAGACAACGTCCACAGGAGATGGTGGGGTGCAGTTTAGGCTCCAGGCTGGACCCTGGGGTTAGGTCTTGCCAAGAGAAGAAAGTAGAGTCCAGGGAACAATGATGATCAAGAGTCAGGCCTCCCACTGAGGGTCTGTGATGAGAGAGGAGAACAGGGGCAACTTGATGTCATGATGGTCTGAGAAGACCATAGGATTTCACTCTTGTCTCCCTGGGTCACCACACGCCCAGCTATTTCTGTTAAACATTGACACAAATGTCAGGAGAGCTTTACCCTTATTAATTAGCTAATCTCTGTGGTATTCCCACAGGATGAGGTCAGAAAGATTGCCATCTTGCTAGCAATGAAAAAATAAGCAGGGGTGAGGAGGGCAATCATAGAAACTTCATAAGTTCATCAAATATTTGCTGAGCAACCACTGTGTCCATGTGATGCATTAACTGTTGAAGATATGATGTGAATAAGACACAGTCTCTCCTTTTTAATGTTGACCTAAAATCTGGGGGTGGGGATGATCAGACCAAGCATTTTAAGTTAAGGGCATGGAGTTTGCAAAGGTCCAGTGATGAGAAAGAAAATTCAGAAAAATGGAATTGAGATTGCTCATATTAGGAGAGGACAGCTAGGCTGGGAACGATCTTGCCAAGATTTTGATGAAGTCGATTTGGACAATGGGAATCACAGAGAATCCTCACAGATGCCTCAATACTTAGGCTGCATTTTATCTTTGTAACTTAACAAGGTCAGTGGAATGGGAATTTACTTATCCTAATCCTTCTATCTTTTTTTTTTAAAGATTTTATTTATATATTTGTCAGAGAGAGAGTGCAAGCACGAGCAGGGAGAGGGGCAAGCAGAGGGAGAAGCAGGCTCCCCACCAAGCAGGGAGCTTGATGCGGGACTCCATCCCAGGACCCTGGGATCATGACCTGAGCCGAAGGCAGACGCTTAACTGACTGAGCCACCCAGGCATCCTGTAATTTCTCTATCCTTACCCCTCATCCCCTTTCCTTGATAAAGGAACTGGGGATCAGAGAGTAAGTAACTTGTTCTGTGTTACCCAGAAAGAGAACTCAGGTGTTCTGACCCAGGCTACAGCTCTCTCCACACTCCAGGACACTTTTTCTGATCCAGACTCTATTCTCCAAACAATTTCCTGCATAGCACTTTGGGTTCTGGCTCTGTTAGGATGAACTGCCCCAGCTAGAAAAAAGGACACGTCGAGCCTCACATATATTGGTCCTCAGAGGCAGCACTGTATGCCACATGCATGAGTCTGATGGACAATGAGAACTCAGTCGTCTCTTTCGTTTATTGCACATCACACAGTTTGGAAATGGTGCCAGAAGCCAACATTCTCCTGATTGAGGAAGAAAGGGAATGTTGACATCCAAGAAAACAAGATGTTCTCTTCTTGGTAATCCAGAAAGACACTAGTGTCTACTTAGCCCAATGAATACTGAAGGGAGCCTTAGAGTAGAGGGTGGCAAGATGTGGGGGTGATGACTGGGTGGGGATGGGGGAAGGACGAGGGAGGGCTTGAGAGAGTAGGTGGAGAATTTTCTAGGAAATGGGTGTGTTCGTTAATAAGACAGGTGGTTGGCCCATAAAACAGATCATGGCCTTACTTTATTTTACCTCACTGGTGGAGACCTGGTTACTTATTAGGCCAAAGGATCCTGGCCATTTATTAATTCAACAAATGATCACCACCACTTCACTGGGTTAGATGTTGGAAATAAAGAAATAAAATACACAGCTCTTTACCCTGAGGGAGTTAATAGTTTAGTGGGGGACTAATTTAAGTAAACAGTGAGCTAGAGCACAGCTAAGTATAGGATGCTACAGGAACACAGATAGGGGGGCACTTAATCTCCCTAAGGGAGGTGAAAAGGGATTCAGGAGAACCTCCTCAGAGGAGATGATAATTGAGCTGAACTCTGGAGGGTTAGTTCAGTCCAGGAAGTAGGAAAGGGCTCCCAAGAAGAGGGACTAATTTGCTCAAAGTCCCAGTTGTGGAGAGAGCAGGGTTGGTCAGGAAAATGGCCAAGGGCTTTATGCCTGGAGCTGTGGGTATGAGAAATAAGGCTGGGAAAGTAGGTAGGGACCTATCTTGAAGGTGCTGGGCAAGCACTTCTGGTAGAGGGGATGAGTCCACGCTCCTCAAAAGAGTCTTATGGGCTGGGCCACCAATGGGCGATCAGTGGCTACAGCTCTCAGTCACAGCTGCATCCTCTCTGAGCCTAGGTGCGGGAGTGAGCGGCGCAGTCGTACCGGTGGAAGGGAAAGTGAGAAAAAGGCAGGTGGGCAGAGGTTCTCAGCTATGGCATTCTTGGAGAGATGAGAGAATCAAGGATTCTGTCCACATACTTTGAGACTACCATGCTAAAGTCAAGAATTTCTTCACTGGTTCTTGAAAATGGGCAATTGCTGCGTGGGGCAGGGTGTGGCAGCTGTTTGCAGCTGTATGCCAGTTGTGTTTAGTGTGGGAACTAAAGGGCAATACTATTCCAAATGCAATGACTCTATAGGAAAGAAGGAAAGATGAGAGGCTGGAGAGGTAATGCTGTTGGGATTTGGGTACATGGCTCATTTTGGATTTACTGGGTCTGCCATGTCTGAGGGAGTGTGGGAACTCAGTGTGACAGCCCAAGAGAATGTTTTATTGCTTCTACTTATTATTTTTTAAAAAGATTTATTTATTTGAGAGAGAGAGAGAGCATGAGCAGGAGGAGGGGCAGAGGGAGAGGGAGAAGCAGTCTCCCCACTGAGCAGGGAGTCTGAAGTGGGGACTTGATCCCAGGACCCTGGGATCATGATCTGAGCCAAAGGCACACATTTAACTGACTGAGCCACCCAGGCGCCTGCTACTACTATTATCGAGAATGTAAAATGGATCAGACACTCAGCTTGCATCTCATTCTGCTGGGAAGCCTTCCTTGTCCATCCCAACTCAGTGATACCTGTCCTCTATTCTCCAAACTCCTTTACAGGTCTATTCCCCTCATCTGGCACTTTACATTAAATCATAACAAACCACTGCTTAAAAACAAAGGTTTCCCAATTAGAACTTAATTCACACTTTTTAGCCTTATAAGGCCCTGTGTGATTTGACCCCAGACTAGTTCTCTGACTTCACTTCTTCCTGCTGCTGTCCTCATCCACTCCCCTTTAGCTGCACTGGCTTGCTCTCAAACTCACCAAGTTCATATCCATCTCAAGGCTTTGCACTCACTGTTCCCTCTGCTTAGAGGACTCTTCCCCCAGACATCCAGGGGCTACCAGACAGTAATATCTACAAGGGCAGAAGCTTTTGCTTCTGGTGTATTCACCATTGTATTCCAAGTGGCTTGAACAGTGCCTGGCCCATGGTGGGTGATCAATTGATAACTAAATGTTGGATGAAAAGTATAAATAATAGGCTGCTTTGCATTGCCTTTTTTTCCCCTCTGCTCCATCATTCCTTTTGTACCTACCCAATCCCCCAGTCGTAAGCATCCTGAGGACAGAAATCTGGTCTTAGGATTTGTTTCCCCCTCATCATTAGCCCAGTGCCCTGAGCACAGGTGCTTTAATAAGTGTTTGTTGACAGAATGAGACAGAATGGGGGAAAGAGTTCTTTCATGCCTTTCCCACCAGGCAGGCTCAGCTGGCTCCAAAGCAGAAAAAGAGTAACCCTTGTCCTCCCAGGGCTGCTCATGCTTGGGTTCAGCAAACTGGCCACCAGCCCCAGCCTCTGGAATGTCTGCTCCTATCACAGCAGAGCTGTTCTTCACTCAGAAATCTTTCTCACCACCACCACCATCACCTTCCGAGCTGCTTGGGCTCAGAGGAAGGGTCTCTGACTTCCTAGAACTGAACCAGCACATATCTAATCTCAGGAAAAAACAGGTTCTGCTAAAGTAACTGCTTGGCTTACAGAATGAGATCTTCTAGCAAGATTTATTAAAAGATCATGACTTTGGCTGCTATTATTTCAAAACCAGGCAGACATTTAGATGATAGAGTTAAATATTCCAAACTTACCTCATACTCCCTCCTTCTCTCCCTCTCTTTCAAGGGTGAGCATTCTGTTCCTCTTCCAAAACCCAGTCCTTCTCCATATTTGGGAATCTGGAATGGGCACTAGGGGCACAGCCCTGTCTCTTCTCGGTGTCTGCTGGGAGCTGTAGTTCCCAATGAGAGACGGCTGCTTTTTTCTGGCAAGTGGGTTGTCCTTCCTCAGGAGTCTACATCTATAAACATACAGTGTGGTGGAAGGGTGCTATTAGGAGGCTTGCCTTCTATTTTCAGCTCTTTGGTTTTATGCAAGGCACCATTCTTCTGTGGCTTGGTCTCCCTGCCTGCAAAATGGGGATAATTATCTCTCTCTTTTCCTGGCTGCCAGATTGTTGGGTGGGGTAATTAGCCAGCACCCATTAGATGCTTTGAGCCCATTCCAGTAAGGAGTGCTTTATAAATAAAAATTGTTATCTTTAAAGAAAAAAATATTAATTTTCATTGCCTAATTGCCTCCACAAACCAACTCTGCCTGTATGTCAAAAAGATGCTGTTTAATTCCTTGTATATGCCTTCCACCCACCCTGCTTTTAATGGTTTCCCTGCATCTCATTCTATTTTGTTTCATCATCTCTAGTTTCGTATCATCAAGAATAAATGCTCTCTCCCTTTCCTGTCTGAAAGCATAGGATGAGACAAACCAACTCTGCCCTACATCCAAAGCACAAGAAACCATGAAGAAGGAACAATTTGGACCTGATCTGAGCTCCCACAACTTTACATCTTCGCAACTGGCACATGCATGTGACCAAGAGGTTGGTCTCTGTGGAAGAGACTGACCTTTGTTCCCTCTGAAGAAGAAACCCATTTCACTGCAGCAGGAAGGATTTTTGAAAGATCTTACCAAGAGTGCCCTTCTCTGGAGATCTGAAAGATCATTTTGACACTCAGCACCTTTAGTCAGAGGAAAGCGACTGGCACAGCGTAGTGGAAAGAGCTGCAGGTTTAGAATCAAAATGGTTGGGTCCTGGCTCTGATTCAGGCAAATCATTTGACCTCTCTGGCTTTGGTTTCTTTAGCTATGAAATAGAGATAACAATATATGTTAGAGTGTTTTGTACAGCACTGTGCTGTACCTTGCACTAAGGTTAGTTGTTATAAAATGCAGGATGATGCAGTGATTAAACATGGAATGTTGGGGCGCCTGGGTGGTGAAGTCAATTAAGCGTCCAATTCTTGGTTTCAGCTCAGGTCATGATCTCAGGGTCCTGGGATTGAGCCCACCTCCCTGAACCCCGCAATTGAGCCACTGGTGTCAGGCTCCGCACTCAGTGGGGAGTCTGCTTGAGATTCTCTCTCTCCTTCTGCCCCTCCCACCCTTTAAAATAAAAAAAAAATCTTTAAAAAAAACCCAGGGAATATTAAAGTCAGACACATTTGGATTAAAATCCCACCTGGATTTGTGTGGAAATTTGACCAAATCACTGCTCTCTAAATCTTAGTTATAGTATCTCTAAGATGGGGATAGTGAGGATTACATGAGACGATGCATGCAATGGACTGAGCACAGAGACTGGCGCACACTAATTTCTCAATATATGTAGTTGCAACTATTATTAATATATTATGTAAATGTAATTTTGACCATGCATTACTTTTGCATTGTGGACACTTGTCTCACTTTCAATCATCTTACTTTGTGATAATCAAATAAAGTAATGTAAAGATGCTTTTTAAAATCATAAAGTACTACACCAATGTGAGGGATGATTAGAATTAAACCCATAAGAAAGGGAGATGGACTCCTCAGAATTTTCCTTCCAGCTTCAGGATGATACAGGATTAAGGATGTACAAGTGCTTTTTAGCTACAAAGAGCTATAAACATGTGAATTGTTACTAGTAACAGCAGGATTATTTGTTTCTTGTTTTAGGTAGTGGGTAATAGCAATATCCCATTGAAAAATAAAAAGGACTCCTATGACATACTGTGAATGAGTAAGTCAGGTTACAGGGCAGCATGATTATATACTATGTGTATTTGTGGAAGGATATTCATCAAAATGTTAAAGGTTGGGACGCCTGGGTGGCTCAGTGGGTTAAGCGTCTGCCTTCAGCTCAGGTCATGATCCCAGGGTCCTGGGATGGAGCCCTGCATCGGGCTCCCTGCTCAGCGGGGAGCCTGCTTCTCCCTCTGCCTGCAGTTCCCCCTGCTTCTGCTCTCTCTCTGACAAATAAATAAATAAAATCTTAAAAAAAAAAGTTAAGTTGTCATTTATAGATGATGGGATTTCAGATAATTCTCTTATACTTTTCTGTCTTTTGGATTATTTTCACTCTGGATATGTAACATTTTAACCACAGTTAAAAGACAGAAGAAGAGCCCATATCAAACAGGCAGATCTCAGGTTGTAAAACTCTAGGAGAATCTATTCTGTGGTCCTTTTACCCCAGAGAACATTTTCTTAGGTATGGAAAACGAAGTTCTGGCAACAAGGAGAAGTTTGTGAACATGGTAATGACAAATGCCTGTGAAGAGGAGTTGGAGGGGAATGGAAGGAATTCCTCCAACATGGCCCTGAAAGGAAAGGAAGAATTTCTGTTTATTTCCTAGGCTGTAATAATATGGTAATTTCAATCACAGCCTGTTTACTCATGAGTTTCCTTATTTGCTATGGTAACATGTGATTCCTCTTCTTCTACCTCTGTTCTTTCTGGTCCTTTAGACCTGCTGTCAGGTAGAACTAGGAACTCACCCACTCATTCATGCTGCTCAGGTAATCACCCTTTGTCATGACTGATTAGAGGAAGGGTGTGGTGAGCCTACTCGGGAATCGGTTTCCACTGTCCTGCTACATTTCAGAACCAGACTCAAAGGAACAAACTTCCCAGCGGGACACAAAATAAAAAGGATGGTGACAGCATGCATTACATTCATGATAGTCTTTCCAGAAAACTTCCCACAGGCAAGTCCACACAAGCTTGGCGGCCGTTTGTCTGTTGTGCAGCCCATCCCCAGGGAGGACAAAAGAGTGAGGCTGGGGGGCTGGGCAGGTTCATCCCTGTTGTCATGAACAACTGTCTGCAGAAAGAATTGAACGTTTTCAGATTTCAGCATCGAAACCCATGTTAATGTGGAGCCAAGAACAAGCAGGGCTGCCATGGTGGGGCTTGTAGGTTGTAAAATTACACAACCCCAGAGGGTGCCATTCACACAGACTCTGTGAATGACACCTCCCAGAGTTGAGCCTCAGTGAATCCCAGGAATGGTATTTTTCCCTCCCACTAAGCATACTGATTTGCAGAGGAAGAGGCCTTTAAGACAACAAATTGGAGCTCCGCTGAGTAGTCCTTAATTTTTGAAATGAACTGAATTGCTTTTGGTTAAAAAATATGGTCAGGCATCTGTTTTCCTCATTTTACTAACTTTTTAATATTCTTTCTGGTGTTATTCATATTCTGCTCCAGAAACAGTTGCTGTGTGGGGTCAGAGTATTTATGGACCATGGCACTAGGCTAGGGATGGGGATACCAAGATGCTCTTGAGGTCACTGTCTGAGGATAATAATTAAAACAAATGCAAAGGCAAACTGCAATTCCTTTTACTTATTTTATACTTGTTACATTATTTGTTTTAGGCCCTGGACACATGGAACAGTGTTGTGCAAATATTTGTTTTACTTGCTGTACTCATGAGTAAGAAATCCAATTTTAGGGCTTACTAAAACTACCAGGATTGGTAAGACTGAATGTCTGCCCTTCAACATTTTTTTTTTTAATTGAAGTATAGTTGACATACAATATTATATTAGTTGCAGGTGTACAAATAGTGATATGACAATTATATGCATTACCAAATGCTCACCACTTATTTTCTTTTTTTAAATTAAAGCTTCTTTGAGGTTCTTGTCATACCCTTCCTTTCTTACTGCCTTCATCTGGATGAGGTTAAAATTAAGATTTCTGGAAATCCTCCCAAAATCTCTCCCTTCTCTGCCACTCCTCAAATACCTTACAGTATTTAGGCTTGTTGACTCAAAATTGTACTTCAAAGATAATTTCAGGAAATAACTTGGGACATAAATATTCTCTCATGGTTCTCAGCCTTTTATTTATTTATTTTTTAAAAGATTTTATTTATTTATTTGACAGAGAGAGACAGCGAGAGAGGGAACACAAGCAGGGGGAGTAGGAGAGGGAGAAGCAGGTTTCCCATTGAGCAGGGAGCCCGATGCTGGTCTTGATCCCAGGACCCTGGGATCGTGACCTGAGCCGAAGGCAGACGCTTAATGACTGAGCCACCAAGGCACCCCTCTCAGCCTTTTGTATACAAATGATCTTTTTTTTTTTTTTAATTTTTAAAATGACTTTACTAGGAGAAATAAGAGATTTCCCTCCCTGAATTTTTTTCTAGTTTTGATTTTTTTTCTTCTTTCTTTAAAAAAAATTTTTTTTTTATTGACATATAATGTATTATTTGTTTCAGGGGTAGGTCTGTGATTCATCAGTCTTACACAATTCACAGCACTCACCATAGTACATATCCTCCCCAACGTCCATCACCCAGCCACCCCATCCCTCCCACCCCCTTCCACTCAACCCTCAGTTTGTTTCCTGAGATAAAGAGTCTCTTATGGTTTGTGTCCCTCTCTGGTTTCATCTTGTTTCATTTTTTCCTCCCTTCCCCTATG
>NW_027727932.1:272-1000 GCF_054177405.1 Leptonychotes weddellii | reverse complement strand
GCTAAAGTGGTCTTAAAAAAAAAAAAGAAACATCCCAGTTTCAAAATTTACTATGAAGACCATGTGGTATTGGCATAAGGATAGACATATAGATCACTGGAATAGACGTGGGACCTCAGAAATGAACCATTTACATTTATGGTCAACTTATTTTTGGCAAAGGTGCCAAGATAATTCACTGGGAGAAAAACTGTCTGTTCAACAAAATGGTGCTGAGACACTGGATATCCACATACAGAGGAATAAATTTAGATCCCTTCCTTACACTGAACACAAAATTAACTCAAAATGGATTGTACATAGACCTAAATGTAAAAGCTAATAGTATAAATCTCTTGTAATATAACTTGAGGGTAAATCTTTGTGACTTTGAGTTAGGCAAGACTTTTTTAGATACAATATCAAATGCATATGTGACAAAAGAAAAAAGAGATAAATTGGACTTCATCAAAATTAATATCTTTTGTATTTGAAACAATACCAAGAAAATGAAAAGATATGATATAACCAAAAGGACAGATAATAACATGTGTTGGCCACTATACTCTAGGAACTACAGAACACTCGTGAAAGAAACTGTAGAATACACAAAAAGATGGAAAAACATTCCATGCTCATGGATCAGAAGAATAAACATTGTTAAAATGTCTACTCTACCCAGAGCAATCTATACCTTCAATGCCATCCCGATCAAAATTCCAATGACATTTTTCAAAGTGCTAGAACAA
>NW_027727932.1:0-172 GCF_054177405.1 Leptonychotes weddellii | reverse complement strand
ATAATCTTTGACAAAGCAGGAAAAAATATGCAATGGAAAAAAGACAGTCTCTTCAATAAATGGTGCTGGGAAAATTGGACAGCCACATGCAGAAGAATGAAACTCGACCACTCTCTAACACCATACACAAAGATAAACTCAAAATGGATGAAAGACCTCAATGTGAGACAGG
>NW_027727931.1:0-314 GCF_054177405.1 Leptonychotes weddellii | reverse complement strand
TCTGGGATCATGACCTGAGCCAAAGGCAGATGCTTCACCGACCGAGCCACCCAGATGCCCCTAATTTACTTCAGATCTTAGTCATAGCCTCAGAGGGGTCTTTAAACAGGACCATCCTGTTTAAAATGGCACCCTCGCCCCTTGCTGTTCCCTCCCCTGCTTTGTTTTTCTTTGCTGTGCATACTGTGCCCTGATAAATGTTTTATCTGGTTGTGGTATCTCCTTCCCTTTGGAATATGAACTCCATGAGGGCAGACGTTCATCTTGCCTACTGTGGAATCCCCAGCCCCCCCTCACAGGGAACATTTCTGTCC
>NW_027727930.1:0-314 GCF_054177405.1 Leptonychotes weddellii | reverse complement strand
GAACTTGATTAAATGTCTTCATTTCTCTGAATCTGTAAATTATCTTTCAAGGCTTTTGTAAGGATTACAGTAAACAGTGTTTCGTTGGTTTGCTTAGGACTTACATATTTATTTAAACCTCCCCAATCCCACAGGTGATTTCTTTGCTCTGTATGCCCTCTCTGCTTAGATACTCTACTTGCACCTTCTTCATTTGTACAGCTGCTTACGTTTTCAGCCCGGGTCAGAGTCTTGTTTTTCCCATCAACCAGGGGATGATCTGGATCATTCCATATAGCACCTATGGTAGGGATCTACCCACAGGGAGCCTCAGG
>NW_027727929.1:0-314 GCF_054177405.1 Leptonychotes weddellii | reverse complement strand
TGCCCCTGGAGAATTCTTTCTTGACTGGGGAGGCTTGTGTTATGTTTTTTTTTTTCAGGTCTTCAACTGATTAGATGAGGTCCACCAAGATTTTGGAGGGTAGTCTTCTTTACCTAAAGTTCACTGATTTCAATGTTAATCTCATCCCAAAACACCCTATAGAATGACATATAAAATTAACCATCATACTATCTATGTTATCCCTTGGAACATTATGGTTTATTAACCTTCACTGCAGATTCTTGTGGGCCAGTACTCATAAGATTTCATTCCTGGTTTCCTGCCCATTATAGTAATTATGCCACCTTATCTCT
>NW_027727928.1:0-314 GCF_054177405.1 Leptonychotes weddellii | reverse complement strand
GTTCTTATAAATGTTAGTTGGTGGCAGGGTGTTATCCCTAGCATAACTTTAAAAGTCCTTAATTTTTCCTCTATTGCCATTATTTGGAATTCTGCCTTAAGGTTTATATATCTTTAGGCTCATAGTATGTATTACTTAGATTTGCATTAATTTGTGATTACTAGAAAAATGGTATTTTTCAATACAGACTGACTGACTTAGAGATAAGGAAACAAATGAAGTATGTCCATCAGAAAGATGTGAAACTAGGTACTGGGAATAAAATGGAAGAGAAGTTAATAATATCTAATGGTAGTTGTTAAACAACAATTTTT
>NW_027727927.1:0-314 GCF_054177405.1 Leptonychotes weddellii | reverse complement strand
ATACTGTATACCATCTGTTTAGGGGTCACTGGTCATCCCTGATATATGAAACACCAAAACACTCTCCTGGAACCATGCATGTCAGACCCAGAAACATATGGGAATTGATATCCAGGGGAGCAAAAATATGACCAACTGCATAAAGGCTGAGAATGAGCTCCTCTTTCTTTCTTTGCTCCCTATCTCTAATGGCTGGATTGGAGAGGCAAGAGATCTCTATGGCCGCCCAAAAGACTACTGCATGACCCTTTGGTCATCTTGTTACAAAATGTGGTCAGCTTGGGAATATATTACCTTAATTTGTTTTTTTTTTT
>NW_027727926.1:0-314 GCF_054177405.1 Leptonychotes weddellii | reverse complement strand
TGTCCCTGCAACCCTGCCAGCCCACCATCACAGGAGAAGTCCTCCCCACCCACCCAGTTGCTCAAGCCAAAAAGCATCTCTCCATTCAGTGCATCTTCTTCATTCAGTGCATCATCGAGTCCAAAATCTACCTTGAGCAGAGAGCCCTGGTCAAAACCACAGTCGTGTCAAAGCCACTATTTTATCAGCCTCTTGACAAGTTCCCCTGATTTCATTCTTGTATGAATTCCAATCTGTCACACAGCAGTTGAGGATTCTTAACACACACATCTGAGCATGTCACTTCCCTGCTGGGATCTTTTCCACCATTTCAC
>NW_027727925.1:0-314 GCF_054177405.1 Leptonychotes weddellii | reverse complement strand
TTTTATCATGGTGAAGATATATAGATCTAGTTTATAAAAATGGAGTAGAGCAGAGCATAAACAGTTAATTACTTGTGGTAGGTGGGGGGAACTTTGAATACACCATCCATGAAGGACCTAGATAAGGACTCAGCAATGAGAAAAGAGTGTGAGACAATTGCTTTTAATGCGTACCAAACTGAGGTGTGGGCATATTAAAGGAAAATATGTTCCATATTTTGGGTGAATTCAATGGTGTATTCAATCCATGTTCCATATTCAATATGTTCCATATTTTCCATTAATGGAATTGGGCAATGGAAAAGCCCAGCTGA
>NW_027727924.1:0-314 GCF_054177405.1 Leptonychotes weddellii | reverse complement strand
TGCTAGGGCTCTAATTCTCATCTGAAGCTCAGAATCCTTTTCCAAGCTGACTGGTTGGTTTTTCTTGTTTGTTTGTTTGTTTGTTTTTATTATTTATTTAATTTATTTTTTTAGGGGAGGGGGGTGGGGGGAAGGGCAGAGGGAGAGAGAGAGAATCTTAAACAGGCTCACGCACAGAGAAGAGCCCAACATGGGGCTCCGTCTCCTAACCCTGAGATCATGACCTGAGCCGAAATCAAGAGTCAGTCATTTAGGGCGCCTGGGTGGCTCAGTCGGTTAAGCGGCTGCCTTTGGCTCAGGTCATGATCCCAGGG
>NW_027727923.1:0-314 GCF_054177405.1 Leptonychotes weddellii | reverse complement strand
GATAGATACATAGATATAGATAAGTAATCTATGTATATTTCAGTACCTACTTACCTGAGTATAAAATGTGTTTACCAGTTTACATCTATCATTTGTCTTTCATTGTTGTTCATTCTATTTTGTCACACAGAAAACTTTAAGAAAAATCTTTATGCAAATAGTATATTGACACATTCTTGATCTGCAAGATCCAAACAATTCAGAAGTACATAGAGCAAATGTGAAAGTTCCCTTTCACTATCCTCCCCAGGGGTAACCATGCCAACAGACCAAAGGGCATCCCTTGAACTCCTTTTAGATGCTCTGCATACATT
>NW_027727922.1:0-5078 GCF_054177405.1 Leptonychotes weddellii | reverse complement strand
CCTGCCCTCAAACCACAAGGCCACCAGGCCCCTGCCCCAGGTAGAGGCTGCAGTGCTGTCTCAGTGTGTTCCTGGGGACAGAGCCCTCTGGGACCATCTCAAGCCAGAGAGGACTCTACCCCTCTCGAGGTGACCACCATGCCTAGAGTCTCCTCATGGCCACATCTCCTTTTCAGGACAAACTGGATACCTTGTGTGACTTTGTTCAAACCTGCAATCAGCTGCCATTGATGTGGTGTCAGCCTAGGGACCAGGTAAGCAGGGGCACAGGGATGCTCCCCATGGGGAAGGAGGCCTTTGCTCTTTGCCCTTGACAGTTGCACTCAGGGACTGTGGGTCAGGGATTGTGTCTAGGCATCTGCCAGGGAGGATGCCAAGACATGGAGAGGTGGTGCTCAGGAGCCTCCCAGGCTGATTCTGGACATGATGCCTGCATTTTCATGCATATCCTCTTCAGAATAACAGGAAACTTTCTTATGACCCAGGGCTTCCAAACTTAAGTCAAAGAAGCTGTAGAGGGAGGCCAGCCAGAGAGTTCTCCTGGCCCCTATCCATCATCCCTCCCTATTGAGCACCACCCCCCCGAGGGGTCTGCTGGCTGCCCTCATCCACTGAGACTCTCCTGGGCGGACTTATGCATTGTGGGGCACTTACAGCTGCTCACGGCTCTGCCAGGCTCCTGCCATGCCATCTCTAGAATTGGCCCAGTCCTCTCTGGAGCCAGGAGGGGCCCTGTTTGTGTGCCAATGGCAAATAACCGTCCAAGAGGTCAGGAAAGGAATGGAGGCCACCCAGAGAGCAAATTCAGCACCCAGGGCTGTCTGAAGTCAATCCGCTCATCCTGAGCAGAGCTGGGAGCTCATAACTAGGCCCTGTAGGAGGGTGCACCCTTCCCACTCCTCTGTCCCTTCCCATCTGACTTTGAGGGTCAAAGCCTGTCCAGGGCCCCTTAGTCAATGAGAGCTGGGCTCGGAGAGCCACTCCCTCTCCTGCCTCCTGAGTCTGCACACCTCTGTGGATGAGACCCTCATTGTGGCCTAAGCCCCTTGGAGAACACACACAGCACTGCTGAGAGCTGGCAGGGAATGGTGTGCAGGATCTGAACACTCAGCACGAACCCTGAACCCCGAACGGGGCTGTGCTCTGCGGGCTCAGTCTGTTCTTTCCTCCAGTGTTGTGAATGGCTATGTTTTTACTGTCGGTCCTCTGGTGGGCAAGGGTGCTACTTTCCTGTGGCTGCTGTAACAAAGTGTCACAAACTTAGCAGCTGAAAACCACAAGTTTTCAGTCCTGGAGTCCTCACAGCTCTGGAGGCTGGAAGTGTGAAACCGTTTTCCTGAGCAGAAATCCAGTTCTCACCAGGACCGCGCTCCTTCTGGAGGGTCTGACTGTAGACAATCCCTTTCCTGCCTTTTCCACTTCCGGAACTGCAGTCCTAGGGTTCTCTGGCTCCTGACCCCTTCTTCCATCCATATGCCAGCAGAGCAGCACCTTGAATCTCCCTGTTTCACCCCTCCCATCACCTTCTCCTCTTCTGTGGGTAGGTCTCCCTCTCATAGGAACCTGTGCTCACCTGTGGGCCCATCCAGATAACCCAGGATAATCTCCTCATCTCAAGGTCCTTAACTTAATCACATCTCAAAGGTCCTTTTCCAGTGTAACCCAAAACAGCCACAGGTTCCAAAGACCAGGACCTGGATATCTGTCAGGGCTGTTATTCAAGTGACTACAGCAAGCCAATGACCTAGAAGCTCCTTTGAGAGCAGGGACTGTCCTATCAGGCACTTTGCATTTCATGTGGCACATAATGAGCAGAAGGTCATGGGGACTTGGAGGTGCAAGTGTGCATGGTGTGTGGGGGTGTGCAAGGACCACACTAAGGAAGGGCCATGCACAGGGGCTTTACCCAGTCAGTGTTCCTAAAATTGTGGTTGCCTTGTTGTGCCAGTAGGTTTGTTTGAATTAAAGCCAGACCCTGTGGTCCTAGAAGAACTGCTCCCTGGAAGGGAGCTGGGGGTCTGGGAAAGGCCAACATGGTCTCCCTCCTCTCAGGTTTGCTGCCTGTGGAAAATGCAGTCCCTTTCTTATCCACTGTCTGTATCTCCTGGAGCTAGAGGGGCCAGAGATGCTGTCAGAGGCCAGCGTGCCCAGGCCCCCCTCCCTGGCTTATCTGAGCCTTTCAGCTGGGAGTTCTCAGCTGATTCAGGGCTAGGGGCAGGAGGGGATGAGAGTAAACTAGGGGCAGACTTTACTGTCCTGAAGCATCTGTATTGTTCTCATCCCAAGCCAAGGAGTTCAGGTTGACTGCTGCCTCCACAGCCCATCGCCCACCTGAGGGTGCCCCCAGCTTCCCTTGCCCTGGGGGCCCAGAACCTGGCCTCACGGTTGTGGTGAGAACTCAACCCTTCAGCACACAATCGCTGAAAGAACCTGGGCAAGGCTTGTGCTCCTCAGCTGTCAGGCTTTGTTCTCATTCCTGAGGCTCCCAGTCCAAGGGGAAGCAGACAAGTTCAAAACCAGAACAGAAGGAGTCCAAAGTCAGAACACTGGGGCTGCCTGGGGGAGGCAGGGAAGATTTCCAACACCTGAAATGAGTCTTGAAATAGCAGCCCAGCCTGGAGGCCAGCACCCAGGGAGAGGAAGGGTATCAACAAGGTCCTACCATGTTGGTCTTGATGGGTCATGAGGCGGAACCCCCTTGAGCCAAGGACACCAAAGCATTCTGGTTCCATCTCCAATGCCTTCTTGATGACCTTCTCTCTATTCTCTTCCCTACAGGGTTGGTGCTTCAACTTCACCCCAGTGAAGCCCCTCTGCAGGCAGTTGCCCTGCCTTCCACCCAACCAGGGATGCTTCCCCCTCAACAGCTGCTGCTCAGAGTGCCAACACCCCCCAACCGTATACTCCCACCCACCCTCCAGGATGCTGCCATTGATCTCTCCCTCTGCCGAGGCACTCTGCAGACCTACTTTGTCACTCCCACCCCCATAGTCCAGCCTCTAAAGCCCCCCAAACCCAAGACTGTTAGGAGCCCTTTGTGTACTGAATTGGACATATATAGAGTCTTGATATATGGTCAAAGGAGTTAGAATTGTTGGTGATCAACAAGAGAGTTTGTTACAGCATCAGTCCACTGTATGAGATGTATCTGTAGTGTTCTTGTCAGGATAAAGGACCTTGCTGTCTACAGATGCAGACATGGATGCCTCCCACTCCCTGCAGGTTGGTCTTCATCTGTCATGAAGGACCTGGATGCATGGGATTTGGTCCAAATTTTGCTCTTTGAAAAAAGCCCAAAGCGTCTTTGAAATATGAATACAACCTGTTTCCCCACTCACTGACTGTTTTAATCTCTTGGGTAGTTTACTTAATATCCCAGTGCTTTAAGGATAGGTCATTTGAAATCATCCCATTGGAAAAACAAAAAGAAAAAAGGACTTAAAAGGAGCAAAGAAATACAATGGGACATCATCAACAGAAACAATGTTTTAGAATCCCAGAGTGAGAAGAGAAAGAGAAAGATACAGAAAGGATATTTAAAGCTAAATGGCTGAAAACTTATCAAATGTGGAGAGAGAAATGGAAATCCAAATTCATGAGGCTCCAAGGCCCCCAAACTGGTTAAACAAGATAGGGCTATACCAACACACCTTGCCAAAACTGAAATGCAGAGGGAATTGTGAAAGCAGCAAGAGAAATGTGAGTCATCACACATGGGGAGTCCTCCCAAAAGACTTAAGGTGTATTTCTCAACAGAAACTTTGCAGAAGAAAGAAGGATGATAGAGTCAAATGTGTAAGATAAAAAGTGCCAACCAAGAATAGGATACCCAGCAAAGCTATTATTCTGAAATGGAGAGAGAAAAACATAACAAACAATAGTTGAGTTCATAACCAGTAGACCTGCCTCCCCCAATATGCTAAAGAATATCCATGAAGCAGACGTAAGTGATCATAATTAACATTGTGAAAGCAAAAGAAAGTGTTTGCAAAACTCATTGGTAATGGCCACCATATTGTCAAGGTGATAGTCTCTAATATTGTTATGGTGGTCCATAATTACCTAGAACTCTAGTTAAAAGGTTAGAAAATGTATAAAATAAACAAAACCACCATAACTTGTTATTGGTTAAACAATATTTAAAAATAGGTAAATTATAATATCAATTACCTAAAATGTGAAGGACAGATAAATGTAAGGATAAATTTATGTATGCTATCAATAAGTTGCCATCAGCTTAAAATAGGATGTTATAAAAATAAGATATTTTATGTAATCCTTTACACAATTACAAAGGAAAAACCAAAAGAGATAAGCAAAAGTTATGAGGGGCGCCTGGGTGACTCAGTCAGTTAAGTGTCTGCCTTCGCTCAGGTCATGATGCCAGGGTCCTGCAAGCCTGCTTCTCCCTCTCCCTGAGCCCACTTCCCCTGCTTGTGCTGTCTCTCTCTCTGACAAATGAATAAATAAAGTCTTTAAAAATATATATAAAAATTAAAAAACAAAGTTACAAAATAGGAATCAAAGGAATCAAAGCATATCCCTACAAAAAGTCGTCAAACAACAAAAGACAGCAAGATAAGAAACAAGAAACATATAAATAAAATTAAATGGCAATAGTAATAAATAATTCCTTTAATCATAAAATAATTAAATTCTTTAATCAAAAGACACAGAATAGCTGAATGGGTAAAAAAAAAATAAGATCTGGGGCACCTGGGTGGCTCAGTTGGTTAAGCGACTGCCTTTGGCTCAGGTCATGATCCTGGAGTCTCGGGATCGAGTCGAACATCGGGCTCCCTGCTCAGCAGGGAGTCTGCTTCTCCCTCTGACCCTCCCCCTCTCATGCTCTCTCTCTCTCTCATTCTCTCTCTCAAATAAATAAAATCTTTAAAAAAAAAAAAAAGATTTAAGAATATGCTGCCTATAAGAGATTCACTTTAGCTTTATTTTTTTTATTATGTTATGTTAATCACCACACATTACATCATTAGTTTTTGATGTAGTGTTCCATGATTCATAACACCCAGTGCTCCATGCAGAACGTGCCCTCTTTAATACCCATCACCAGGCTAACC
>NW_027727921.1:0-314 GCF_054177405.1 Leptonychotes weddellii | reverse complement strand
AGGATTCCCCTTTCTCCGCATCCTCGCCAACATCTGTTGTTTCCTGACTTGGTAATTTTAGCCATTCTGACTGGTGTGAGGTGATATCTCATTGAGGTTGTGATTTGTATTTCTCTGGTGATATCTCATTGAGGTTGTGATTTATATTTCTCTGATGCCGAGTGATGTTGAGCATTTCATGTGTCTGTTGGCCATTTGGTTATCTTCTTTGCAGAAATGCCTCTTTATGTCTTCTGCCCATTCCTTGATTGGATTATTTGTTCTTTGGGTGTTGAGTTTGATAAGTTCTTTATAGATTTTGGATACTAGGCCTT
>NW_027727920.1:0-314 GCF_054177405.1 Leptonychotes weddellii | reverse complement strand
TGCTAGGGCTCTAATTCTCATCTGAAGCTCAGAATCCTTTTCCAAGCTGACTGGTTGGTTTTTCTTGTTTGTTTGTTTGTTTGTTTTTATTATTTATTTAATTTATTTTTTTAGGGGAGGGGGGTGGGGGGAAGGGCAGAGGGAGAGAGAGAGAATCTTAAACAGGCTCACGCACAGAGAAGAGCCCAACATGGGGCTCGTCTCCTAACCCTGAGATCATGACCTGAGCCGAAATCAAGAGTCAGTCATTTAGGGCACCTGGGTGGCTCAGTCGGTGAAGCGGCTGCCTTTGGCTCAGGTCATGATCCCAGGGT
>NW_027727919.1:0-314 GCF_054177405.1 Leptonychotes weddellii | reverse complement strand
TTTTGTCTGGCTGCTTCATAAAAAAAACCCTTAACTAATCATTGACCCTATTTAAAACAAATTGAGTGGGTGGATAGCCTCTGCTAAGATGCAGAGAAAATAATCTAAATAACTATTGAATTAAGGAATCTCTTAGGTACAATATACTGTATTTTCACCCTCAATGAACATCTCTTTAAAGTACTGTGAAATCTCCCCCCCTCTCTCTCTCTCTTTTTTTTTTTTTAACATATATTTGATACATACACTTGTGTGGAAAGCACCAGCATGTTGAAATGCTCTTTACTGATTGATTGGTCTCTTGCATGAGGATG
>NW_027727918.1:0-314 GCF_054177405.1 Leptonychotes weddellii | reverse complement strand
CTCGGCAAAACGCCGAACGTTGGAGACAACATCCCCGTCCTTATGCAGTTTACAGTCTCCTGGGTATTTCACCAGGTTGCTAAGTGATTCATGTGGGAGTCATTGCAAGGGTAGCTATGTCAATAGACAATTAATTAATGGTATTTCTTACATATTTACTCCAGTCCTAGGCTTTGGAGGCAGTTTAAAATTAAGATGGGCCTTGTGTGTGAGGAATTTAGAGCTCAAAATTTAAGGTTTTGTATAAAATGGCATAGAGAGTCAGCAAATTAGACTGTTCCTAGTAGAAGGATATTAGCGGTTCAGAGTCTTAG
>NW_027727917.1:0-314 GCF_054177405.1 Leptonychotes weddellii | reverse complement strand
TATAGTTCTCTCTTTGAAATCTATCAGATTGGATACAAAAACAAGACCCATCGATATGCTGTCTGTAAGAGACTCATTATAGACCCAAAGACACCCCCAGATTGAAAGTGAGGGTGTGGAAAACCATTTACCATGCTAATGGACACCAAAAGAAAGCTGGGGTGGCAATCCTTATGTTGGACAAATTAGATTTTAAACCCAAGACTCTAATAAGAGATGAGGAAGGACACTATATCCTACTTAAAGGGTCTATCCAAAAAGAAGATCTAACAATTGTAAATATCTATGCCCCTAACATGGGAGCAGCCAAGTAT
>NW_027727916.1:0-314 GCF_054177405.1 Leptonychotes weddellii | reverse complement strand
GAGTGAGAGGAAGGGGAGGTGAGGTGTGCGAGCAGGTCTGGTCCCCCACGGAGGTCATCTCCAGGAAAGAGGCCCCAGCACGAGTCAGAGCAGGGGCCACGTCCCCTCGACCACGGAAATCCCGCCATGTCTCCCTCCAAGGCCTCCCCACTATCCCTCTTTTAAAAATTATTGTGAATGATTGTAGATAGTGTTATTACAGCTATAATCGTTATGGAAAACTCCCCTAGACTAAGGTCGAGAGAACGTGTGATAAACCACATAGGGCCACCGCTGCACCCGCCTGGGATCACCTGTGTCGGGACCCCCACCAT
>NW_027727915.1:0-314 GCF_054177405.1 Leptonychotes weddellii | reverse complement strand
CTTTGTCTGGGCTCACATGAAGGACGGAGATCCATATTTGTCCCCAACCCCCATCAGGACTCATGGGCATCTGCCTGAGACTGTTAAACTGAATTGGGAATAAAAAAGATTATGTTTTTAATGTGACTTTAGGAAAGGCAAAAAAAATTGTGATCATAATTGTGCATAGGTTAGGATATTCAAAAACAAGGTAGTTATACTCGCTTTTCATGTCCACAAATGTTACTTTCTGATATTCCACATTCACACCTTGTGCTAAGCCTTTAGGCACAGTAATAAAGAACATTTAATTATCTCCTGATGGGCTCCACATT
>NW_027727914.1:0-314 GCF_054177405.1 Leptonychotes weddellii | reverse complement strand
TTTTGTGAAACTCCGTGTCCCCAAACCACAACACACCTTACATAACTTGTGCCATGGTTTGCTCTCCAGAAAGCTCAACAATTTTTTTCCTTTTCAGAGCGAGTGTGCGTGTGCACCTGAAGCGGGGGAGGGGCAGAGGGAGAGGGAATCCCAAGCAGACTCCCCGCTGAGCATGGAGCCTGACCCAGGGCTCGATCCCGCGATCCTGAGATCACAACCTGAGCTGACAAGACTCAGACGCTAAACCCACTGAGCCACCCAGGCGCCCCTCAACCTTTTATTAGAAAACACCGGGCTGTGTCCGTGTGCATGGG
>NW_027727913.1:0-314 GCF_054177405.1 Leptonychotes weddellii | reverse complement strand
GTCGGCTGCGTCACCCCTCTGCGGGTCTCGCCGGGGTCTCACCGGGGTCGGCTGCGTCACCCATCTGCGGGTCTCGCCGGGGTGTCACCGGGGTCGGCTGCGTCACTGCTCTGCGGTCTCACCGGGCCTGCTCCTGTTACTGCACTGAGCTGCACGGTCAGCCATCGCTCACGTGGCTGGCACTTAGTGCAGCCTGGGGGCTGGGCGCCTCAGTCCTTGCTCTCATGGCATCTCATTGGTGGGCTAACCCAGCTTCCTTCCATGGCGATCTGGGCAACATTTCAAGAGACCGAAGCAGGAGCTGTAAGGCCTCT
>NW_027727912.1:0-5079 GCF_054177405.1 Leptonychotes weddellii | reverse complement strand
GCCGAGCAGGGAGCCCGATGCGGGACTCGATCCCGGGACTCCAGGATCATGACCTGAGCCGAAGGCAGTCGCTTAACCAACTGAGCCACCCAGGCGCCCAGCCAGTGACTCCTCTTTGGGAGTGACTTCAAAACAAGCAGCTGACGGCCCACAGATATCTCCATTCCTGATGTGCTCTCCCAGACATGTCCCACTCACTTCACTGGAAGAAGCCCCATTCTTCCAGTTGCTGGGTCCAAGTCTTTGGATCCATCTTGGACTCCTCTTAAACCTTTCACATAAACAACCAGGGAATGCTGTTGTCTCCCAATTTAAAAGAAAAAAAAAAAAATCTGGTATCTGACAATGTCTCACCACCTCTGTTACCACTCTTTGGTCCAAACCACGAGCATCCCTTGCTGGACACGGCAAATGGCCTCCTAACTGGTCTTCTTGCTTTTGTCTTGGTCTTTCCCTCATGTTTCCCAGCACAGAGCCCAATAAATCGGCCAGTGCATCTCCTCTGCCCAACACCCTCCCCTCTACGGGTTCCTGTTTTCTTAGTCAGAGGCACATTGTTCAAAATGGCTTCCCTCCCACAACCTCTCTGACTTCTCTTGCTTCTCTTCCCCTTGCTCCAGCCACAGTGGCCATCTTGTCCTTCCTTGGATATTTCTGCCTTAGAAATTTTGCTCTTTTTTTCCTCTACCTGTGGCTTGTGTAACCTTGTGACTCTCCTTCAAGTCTTCGATTCAGTCTCAACTTGCTGAGGCTCTGCTTCATCCTCCATTAACTTAACCAGCCCCCTTCACACCCCACCTTCCCAATTACACCCAATTTTCTATACTTCTATTTTTCTTCATCTCCCTGGCAATTAACATGTGAAAGCTAAATAAGTCATTTTTTTTTCTATTACTAGCATGTGAGCCTTTACAAGGGAATATGCTTCATGCCCTGATAGTGCCTAGCACATGGCAGGCAAGTAATTTTTGGGTGATGAATAAATACCGTTAACACCACTCTTTTTGACTATTCCCCAAAACATGCAGACCCAGCAAACTGGCCGAATTCCGCCTAGCTCCCAGCCACTGCAAGGGAAAAGCCAAGTGGTTCAGCCTGCACAACGAAGAAGACCAAGAAGAGCACCTCAGCCTCCAGGTATAAAAAGAGAGGGATATGGTGAGGGGCAGGGGAGGTTTAATCCATGAGGGTGCACCACAGTGATAACACTCAGGCAGAGAACCTCAGGATTCCCATAGGGTTCGGCAGGATGGGAAGAGTATACAGCCCGCAACTATTTTTCTTTTCTGCAACAAACTACTCGGTCAGCATTTTATTCCCCCTGTATTTTGAGGCTTATGGAAAAGAAATGGAGGTTGATGACAGTCAGTCTAGACAATTGTTTGATATAATTGCTTTTCAGATTTAGACAGTGTGTTTGTATATAGTAACTCCAAGTTAACTAGGAATTCTAGGAACATGATTGGGTTTGTAAATCACTGCCCTTGGAGGTTGAGCAGCTCCTTGAGCACCTCAACATTCCCCTGCATTGTATTATCCTCATAGGTGGAAGGCTATCATTTTACAGGTGAGCACAAAGTCTCCTATATTAGCCAAGGATTTGGCTAATACAATTAGACCTCAGATCTGATTCTCTGATTTGCTCCTATTTATATAATTTTTAAGAGCATAAATGAGTGGAGGGGGAGAAGGAGAGAATCTTAAGCAGGCTCCACGCTGAGCGTGGAGACTGATGTGGGGCTCAATCTCACAACAAGGAGACCCTGACCTGAGCCAAAATCAAGAATCAAACACTCAATGGATTGAGCCACCCAGGTGCCCCATTAAGTTTTAAATTTTTATCAATTATGGTGAGAATAGAGAACATGAGATCTATCCTTTAACATAGTTCTAAGTGTACGATACAGTACTGTTAACTATAGGCACAATGTTGAATAGCAGATCTCTAGAACTTATCTTGCATAGTGGAGACTTTACACCTGTTGATTAGCAACTCCTCATCCCTCCTTCAGCCCACCCCTGAGCACCACCATTCTACTCTCTGCTTCTAGGAGTTTGACTATTTTAGATGTCTCCTATCAGCAGAATTATGCAGTATTTGTCCTTCTTAGGATTGGCTTATTTCACTTAGCATGATGTCCTCAAGGTCCTGTTGTTGCATATTGCAGGATTTCCCTCTTTTTTTTTTTTTTTTTTTTTAAGGCTGAATAATATTCTATTGTGTGGATATACCACATTAACTTGACCCATTCATTCATTGGTGGGCGTTTAGGTTGTTTACAGGGCTTGGCTATTTTTAATACTGCTGCAGTGAACATGGGAGTGCTAATACCTCTTCAAGATTCTGATTTCAATTCTTCTGAAAGAATCCCCCGGAAGTGGGATTGCTGGATTATACGGTGGTTCTACTTTTTTTTTTTTTTAAAGATTTTATTTATTTATTTGAGAGAGAGAGAATGAGAGACAGAGAGCGTGAGAGGGAGGAGGGTCAGAGGGAGAAGCAGACTCCCCACCGAGCAGGGAGCCCGATGCGGGACTCGATCCCGGAACTCCAGGATCATGACCTGAGCCGAAGGCAGTCGCTTAACCGACTGAGCCACCCAGGCGCCCCGATAGGAAAGGTCTTTTTTTTTTTTTTTTTTAAGATTTTATTTATTTATTTGAGAGAGCGAGAGCTCATGAGAGGGGGGGAGGATCAGAGGGAGAAGCAGAGTCCCCGCCGAGCAGGGAGCCCGATGCGGGACTCAATCCCGGGACTCCAGGATCATGACCTGAGCCGAAGGCAGTCGCTCAACCAACTGAGCCACCCAGGCGCCCGGTGGTTCTACTTTTAAGTGTTTTGAGGAATCTCCATACTGTTTTCCGTAGCAGCTGTGCCATTTTTGCATTCTCAAAGGTTTAAATTTCTCCACATCTTCATCAGCACTTGCTGTCTTTTTGCCTTGTTTTTGGATTTTTTTCTTTTCATATATATATAACAACCATACTTACAGATGGGAAGTGATAACTCATTGTGGTTTTGATTTGCAATTTCCTGATGACTTTGAGCATCGTTTCATATACCTGTTGGCCATTTAGGTCTTTGGAGAAATGTCCACTCAGAGCCTTTCTCAATTAATTTTATATATTTTTCAATTTAATTTCATTATGTTATGTTAGTCACCGTACAATACATCATTAAGTTTTTTTTTTTTTAAAGATTTTATTTATTTGACAGAGAGAGACACAGCGAGAGAGAGAACACAAGCAGGGGGAGTGGGAGAGGGAGAGGCAGGCTTCTCGCCAAGCAGGGAGCCCGATGCGGGGCTCGATCCCAGAACCCTGGGATCATGACCTGAGCCAAAGGCAGACGCTTAACGACTGAGCCACCCAGGTGCCCCATCATTAAGTTTTGATGTAGTGTTCCATGATTCATTGTTTTTGTATAGTGGGAGGGGGAGACAAACTATGAGAGACTATGGACTCTGAGAAACAAACTAAGGGTTTTAGAGGGGAGGGGGTGCGGGGATGGGTTAGCCTGGTGATGGGTATTAAGGATGGCATGTATTGCATGGAGAACTGGGTGTTATCCTTTCTCAATTAAAAAAAAATGGGATATTAGGTTTTTTTCACTCTTGAGTTGCAGGAGTTCCTTTATGTATTTTGGAAATTAACCCCTTATGAGATAATATGGTTTGTAAATATCTTCTCCCATTCCGTAAGTGCTTTCATTCTGTTGACTAATTCATTTGTTGTACAGAAACTTTTTAGTTTGAATTCCCACTTGTCCATTTTTGCTTCTGTTGTCTCTGCTTTTGGTGTCTTATGTTGTAGATATTTTTATAATAAACTGATACAAAATCCAGACTCCATGAAATGAATTTATAAATGTGAATACACAATAGTAAAATACCTATTTTTATCATCTATATCCTGTCTGAAGAGTTATGATTAATGCTTCACTTAAAGTACGTTATATGTAGCAAGTACTAATGAATGATGCCAACTGTTTTCTTTCACTGAAATTTGAATGTGGTAAGTTTGATTGCTGGCTGTGTCCGGAATTAGTTGAATTTGATAAAAAGCATTTTAAAAATTTACATAAAATTAGTTTTTCTATCCTAGAAATTCAGACTTTGGTATCTTCTAAGATCTTCATAAACTAGGAATGATAGCTTCCAGAAGTAACATTTTGAAGAGAACCAGTTTTTGCCACCCAGAGCATGGACTGTATTAGCCATTTTCAGGGGTATAGGGTTTATGGATAATATAGGTTTTTTTCACAGTATTTGAAAGACTGCTTTGCACTGTCCTCCAAATATCGACTTCTCAAATATTTAAACCTGTATGCATATTACAATGTGATAAAAATAGAGCTTTTCTCAGTTGCTGTTAATAAAAAGAATAGATCAGTTGTTTTGTATCAAGAGCATTTCATAGATTTTTTTTTTTTTTTTAACAGCCTGTTCAGTCAGTCAGCATTTTCTGATGCCTACAAGAGGGCAGTGTGGTGCCAGGTGATTGGCCGATAAAGCCGGTAGAGAAGGGACAAGGTTTCTGCTTTGAAGCTTGCACCCTGGACAAGTGCCTGATGAGGGCAAATGCCAGAGCACCGATGAATGTGGGGGCTCGGCCAGCCACTGATGGGGAGTGGGGTCTTGTTGGGAGAGGCTTCTGGGTCACAGTCCCCCTTCCTGGTGACCCGTGACTGAAATACTGTTGTTTGGATCCTTTGACAATCCTCTTTCGTACCTCCCGTGACCTTGACTTAGTTTTCCTTAATAGCTGGGATTTAATGTTGTCCTCTCTGTTTTACTTTTCCCCCTTTTTTATCCGATAAAACTCATGGCTTTCACATTTGTTTCCATGTAGAGGAAGCTCACCTGGTGGCTACACTGCAGGCAACATCGGTGAAGGGGAGAAACCGTTTTGGGGGCATTTTTCGAGACCATGTGGTGGATACCCGACAGTACTTGGACCATGTGAGAGAGTCCACAGCAGGTATGCTGGCCATGAACGACCCAGTGTTAGGGAATTGTTCTCGTTACACGTGTGCTGAGGTGCTGGTTTGTGTTTTTTTAATTTAATTTAATTTTTTTT
>NW_027727911.1:0-314 GCF_054177405.1 Leptonychotes weddellii | reverse complement strand
GGGGCGGGACAAGGAAAGGACACGAGCACCAGAGTTTGGGTCCCTGCTGCCCCAGCCCAGACAGACTCAGATGCAATAAACCACTCTCTCCACCCCCCAACAAGCTGGCCACCAGGGTCTCCTTCCCTATGGATCTGGAGAAGGTCCTGCTGCCATGTCATGTGGCCTGGGGACAGCAATAAATAGTCAGCTGAACTCTGTGATGCTAGGCGACCTGATTGATCCTCTCTTTTTTTTTTTAATTTTATTATGTTATGTTAGTCACCATACAATACATCATTAGTTTTTGATGTAGTGATCCACGATCCATTGTT
>NW_027727910.1:0-314 GCF_054177405.1 Leptonychotes weddellii | reverse complement strand
CCTGCTCACCTTCATTTCCTTATTTCTTAATGAACTGAGAACATCTACCTGTCTTTTGCTGGGGCTCCTGCATCAGCCTTTTATAACTGAATGGGAAGTGGGAGAGGAAGCCTAGGTGAAATAAATCAGATTGTGGAGGGAAGAAAAATAAAAGGCATTTTCCAACTCCAAAGAGCAGAATACAAACCGCTCATCCTCCGAAGAGTTAAAGCAGCAAAATGTAAACACATCTCAATGCAAGAAGACGCGGCAGTGGTCTTGAAGCAATGCATTCCAGCAGCAAAGCCAGCCCTTTGCTGAACCACGTACCACGT
>NW_027727909.1:0-314 GCF_054177405.1 Leptonychotes weddellii | reverse complement strand
GGGAAGACACTCATTTTGTCATACTGTGCGAGACAGACATGGTTGACCTTTTGAACTCATGCACAGAAGATAAAAATACTTGACCACAGCTCTCTTCTTTTTCTTGGCCTCAGCATTTTT
Organism: Leptonychotes weddellii; assembly: GCF_054177405.1. Taxonomy (NCBI): domain Eukaryota; kingdom Metazoa; phylum Chordata; class Mammalia; order Carnivora; family Phocidae; genus Leptonychotes; species Leptonychotes weddellii. The sequence continues at coordinate 194 of NW_027727909.1, read as the reverse complement.
TAAAAATTTTATTTTATTATGTTATGTTAAGTCATCATACATTACATCATTAGTTTTTGATGTAATGTTCCATGATTCATTGTTTGCATATAACACCCAGTGCTCCATTAAGTATGTGCCCTCTTTAACACCCAACACCAGGCTAACACATCCCCCCACCCCCTCCCCTCTAGAACCCTCAGTTTGTTTCTTGG
>NW_027727908.1:0-314 GCF_054177405.1 Leptonychotes weddellii | reverse complement strand
GCCCTAGCTCCTAGCCTGGGCCACCAGCCCTGAGGGCCCCAGCAGGTGCAGCAGCTTCTGGGGGGAGGGGCCTCAAGGCATATCCCTGGGGGTCTCATCTCTCTGGGGTGGCGGAGGGGGTCTACCCCTCCCTCTCCTCCCTCTCTTCGCCCTCCTCCCTCTTCCCTCTCCTACTTCTCCTTCCCTCCTCCCTCTTCTCTCCCCTCCTCCTCCCTCCTCCTTCTCCTCCTCACTTACCCAGGAGTATAGGTTCCCCAGGCTTTCTGCCCAGGACTGACCACCAAAGTCTCTGGCTCCCAGGACAAATGTACTGG
>NW_027727907.1:0-314 GCF_054177405.1 Leptonychotes weddellii | reverse complement strand
GAAATTTGATTGTCAGTTTTGAATTACTATCTTTTAAAAAGATAAATAAACCAGTAGATTTTCTTACAAATAATGAGCACTTAGAAACATTGCAAAATCCATATTGTTCCTCCCATTTTTTTTTATCTGTATGAAGTAAATTATTTTGCCTGAGACATAATTTACAGAATAGACTTAACAATTTTTGGTGAAGTAAGACATGCTCCTAACTGGAAGGTCTACTCAAGATACATATTTGAACAGAACCAGTGAGTTGAAACCTTAAAGAACTTCCATTATTTTTGGGTTGATTGCTTTTTAGTTTTGTAAACATT
>NW_027727906.1:0-314 GCF_054177405.1 Leptonychotes weddellii | reverse complement strand
GGTGACCTTGCTATTGTCAAACCAGGTGTTTTTTCCCCTAGCAAGGCATTAATATTAAAACAGTTGGGAGCTTCTTGCCTCAAGTATTGTCAATGGGCAGCAGGTTATAAGGTCTTTTACTTTTACCTACATTCCGTTCTGCCTTTCTCCCCACATCATTCCCCTCTGAACAATTCTGACCCTTAAATCTTTAAGGTTGCTGAGGATGGAAGGTCTTATCTTCTAGTAACTTCATTCTGTTGAATAGGGCCGTAGAGATGTCCCTACCTATGCGTCCACATTGGTCAGTGGGGGGAATTTATATATGAGTTACC
>NW_027727905.1:0-314 GCF_054177405.1 Leptonychotes weddellii | reverse complement strand
GAGAGGAGACGAAATCCAGGTCTCCTACTCCTCCGCCATCTTGCTCCGCCCCCCCAGGAGTGAGATTTTTATGCATTAACTTTTATCACAGATGCAGCTTTCTCCTGGTCATCAAAAAAAAAAAAAAAAACAAGAAAGGAGAATGAGAAATAGGACAGAAATAAGCATTGCACGTACATCATTGTTTTAAACTCCACAAATGCCCACGCAAATTTGGTGTTGTTATCACAGTGCTACAAAGCAGAAAGCATCATTTAAGCAATAAAATAATTTGTAAGTGACATAGATTAAATAAGTGGCAAGGGCAAAACTGG
>NW_027727904.1:0-314 GCF_054177405.1 Leptonychotes weddellii | reverse complement strand
GATAGATACATAGATATAGATAAGTAATCTATGTATATTTCAGTACCTACTTACCTGAGTATAAAATGTGTTTACCAGTTTACATCTATCATTTATCTTTCATTGTTGTTCATTATATTTTGTCACACAGAAAACTTTAAGAAAAATCTTTATGCAAATAGTATATTGACACATTCTTGATCTGCAAGATCCAAACAATTCAGAAGTACATAGAGCAAATGTGAAAGTTCCCTTTCACTATCCTCCCCAGGGGTAACCATGCCAACAGACCAAAGGGCATCCCTTGAACTCCTTTTAGATGCTCTGCATACATT
>NW_027727903.1:0-314 GCF_054177405.1 Leptonychotes weddellii | reverse complement strand
TCTTCAACAAAGCAGGAAAGAATATCCAAGGGAAGAAAGACAGTCTCTTCAACAAATGGTGTTGGGAAAATTGGACAGCCACATGCAGAAGAATGAAACTGGACCATTTCCTTACACCACACACAAAGATAGACTCCAAATGTTTGAAAGACCTCAATGTGAGACAGGAGTCCATCAAAATCCTAAAGGAGAACACAGGCAGCAACCCTTTCGACTTCAGCTGCAGCAAATTCTTCCTAGAAACATCGCCAAAGGCAAGGGAAGCAAGGGCAAAAATGAACTATTGGGGCTTCATCAAGATAAGAAGCTTTTGC
>NW_027727902.1:0-5079 GCF_054177405.1 Leptonychotes weddellii | reverse complement strand
CTTAACCTGCTGTTGGCCCTTGATTCCAGGGCCCCTTCTCCCTCAAAAGGGCCGGCCTGCCTTTGCCCCTGAGTTGAGATTCCCCTTTTCCAGGGTTGCCACTTACACAATGAATTTTTGATGAATAAAATTAAAATGTTGACTTCACTGTGTTTTATTTTCTAATGTACTGTGGGTTTTGATCGAGGTACAAAGGTTTTTAATTTTGTGTTACAGTTGAAGAATTAGAAAAATGTAATCAGTATAGTAGCTTTTCTTTTGAATGATAAGTGGAGTAAAATATTCTGTGAGTCATTTTGCCAAACTCTGAAGTGGGGGTCTGTCCAAGACGTTTTCACTAGGTACTGTATATGCTTATAGCATAAGTATTAGTACTGGGGTAAGACTAGGGAGCACCTTGATGGGGATTAAGAAGTGTAGTTGTTGTGATGAGCTCTGGGTGTTGTATGTAACTGTTGAATCACTAAATTGTCCACCTGAAACTAGTATTACACTGTATGTTAACTAACTGTAATTTGAATGAAAACTTAAAAAAAAAAGAATAGGGGGCAATTTAACCCAAGTTGGCTAGAGAAATGGACAGGTGGTGGCGATATTCTGGGTCAGGAAAGAGGCAGTGCATGGTCAGGTATGTAGGAGGAGGATAGAAGGCACTGCTGAAATCAAGAGTCATGAACAGGAAGGGGGAGCAGTTCTTCCTTTCTAGAGGAAGAAATTCATTGTGTGTTGGGAACTGGGGCTCCTGAAGGTGGGTCGGGGAGGGGGTGGACTTAGTTGGTGATTTAACGTTAATGACTGATAGGGGAATAGTAGAATGTTGGGTGAACATTGTGTTAATGATAATTCTATTATAAAAAATAATTGTTACCTAGTTTGTGAGCAGGTATTTGAACGTGTGTGTGTGTGTGTGTGTGTGTGTGTGTAGACATACTTGGAGAGAACTAGATGGACATACACCACACTATGAACCAGATGTATATCTGATTCTCTGAGTAACTGATGATGTGGTCTTCTATATTCTGTTTTCCACCTTGACCCTATGACTACTGTGATGGGACTCAACTGCTTTCAAAATGTTAAGTTTTGGAAGCATGGTAGGATATCACATTAAAACGAATGGAGTGTAAAATACATATAAACCAAAATAAAAGGAACCCTCTCTCCCTCCTTTCCCGTATTTCCCACAAGGTCTGTCCCAGAAGGTAAGTTTTGGTGTCATTTTTTTGTACACATTTCACTTTGTAGGGGATCCTATGTAGTCTCATGTCTTCAAATATCACCTTAAGCTTGTGAATCCCAAATTTGTGTATCTGTTACCATCTTTGTATACCAGCCACATATATCCAACTGTCTGTTGACCACTTGAGGTGTCTTAACAGGCATCTCAAACTTCAGTCATGAGAGCTGTTCATTAGAAATACAATGCTAGTTACCCATGTAATTTACAGTTTATTTAGAAAGTCATGGAAATAAGGCTAGTATTAACACTTGACTGTCAAATGACAAAACTAAATTTAGTAATGAGTTTGATGTCCTTTATTCAAGGGAAAACAATCCATAGGTTGGGTGAGTACAGTACCTCACAAGCAATAGAACACTCATCCTGAGGGTTTTTGAGCTAAAGCAGGTTTTATAGTGTTAGAACAGGCAATATGAAAACAGAGCATGATTGGCTAGGAGGTAAGGGATTTCCTCATAAGATTAGTAGGTCCAGGGCACCTGGGTGGCTTAGTCAGTTAAGCATCCGACTTTGTTTTAAATATTTGACAGAGATAGAGGGGGAGAGAGCGGGAATGGGAGGGGGAGAAGCAGGGTCCCTGCTGAGCAGGGAGCGCCTTGCGGTACTCGATCCTAGGACCCTGGGATCATGACCTGAGCCGAAGGCAGACGTTTAACCAACTGAGCCACCCAGGTGCCCCAAGCATCTTGCTCTTGATCTCACCTTACTCAGGTCTATCTCAGGATCCTGAGTTCAAGCCCTGTGTTGGGCTTCATAGAGCCCACTTAAAAAAAAAAAAAAAGGAGCGGGTCCTATTGTCTAGGATAAGGTAAGCTAGCTAGAACTGAGTTGGAGGAGTTGTGATTCCTCGACAGGTGTTTCCCATAAGCGCAGGCTTAGGTTTAGATTTGTGATACCAGGCCACTGGGGCAGCCTCTATTTTGTGGGTCCCAGTATACAAATTAAATATCAACTGCAAGTTGCCTTTATGCATTACATGGCATGCAGATAGGATAACATGTAAAAATTATGCTTAGGTGTGCTAAGTACTGTTGTACGGTTTAGACCTACTCAGTCGGTAGAACATTAGTAAGCAGGTGTTCATTTTGTGCCCATTTTACAGGTGAGGAAATTGTGTAAAAGAACACATATAAAGGAAAAACAGTTGTAGACTGTCACAGCTCTTTGCTCATAAACTTTTGCAAGGTATAACTGCATGATCTGCACCTGCAAAGAGTACTACTGTTCTCTTTGTCTTTGCCAAGTGTAAAGGTGTTGGTTTCAACACATTGATCTGCTGTTTATGAGGAAAGTTTTTTTTGTATTGTGTAAAAATAGTCTAACCACTCAAACTTTGTATGGAAGGTGCAAAACTGGCTCAGCAAAATTAACTCGAAGGCACATGTGAAAATGATCATAGCAAGAGGTTATAATTTATTGTGCAGGGAAGGTTAATCCTCATGAATCAAGAGCAGCGCATTTAGAAAATAACAGCAAAATTACAGGTCTCTTCTTGGGAATTTCTGTGCCTTCTGTAGTATCACGGAAAGATGTAGCTTCCCTTTGTGTCCCTGTGTCTAAGTGTTCCTCCCAGAAACTGAACTGGGAAGAAGTGAGACTCATCTCAGGGTCCTGCATTACTCACAGCTGGGCTGAGCTTTTCCCTCAGGTTTCCATTATAATGAGGAATCAGGAAATATCAGAAAGATCTTCTGGAGACTTTCCTTGGAAGTTGTCTGCAGATCAACTACTATGCTGTATAGGGCTGGCTTCCTGGCATGTGACCAGTGCAGTTCCACAGGCCCCTGCTTGGTTTAATGATGCGCTGTTGCCATCTTGACATTCTTAATGATTTGTCAACAAGGGGTATCACATTTTCATTTTTCACTGAACCTCACAAAATATGTAGCTTACCCTTCTACTGTATTTAGGAGATTTAAAAAAAAAATTCAGGAAGCAGAGCCCTGCAAACTGTAGCTGGTAACGGAATAAAAACATGACATTGTCCTAAGAATGAGCTCAAAGTACTGCAAACTACACTGGCACCAGGGCCAGATAAACCTGGGGTTGAAAACTGGCCCCATCCCTACCTTGCTAGGTGACCTTAAGCAAGTTACAGAATCTCTTCTCTGTAAATTAGAGATAATAGTATCTACCTCACAATCACTTCCTCTGAGAGGAGACTTTTCTAATCCTGCTAATTCTTCTAGCTGTGGCTAAATGGTTTTTGTCTCTGTCCCTAGAGCCCCCGTTACTTTCTCAGTGAAATAAACTGATGTTCAGTGTTACACAGACCGATCTGAACTCATAGGAAAAAGCAAGATGCAGAACAATGTTTTATATGCTATCATATAAAAAAATATTCACAAAGAAAAAAATTTGAACCCCAAGATTAATGGAATTGTTAAATACAGATAAGCTCCTTCACACACACAATGAAATGGCATTCTTGGGTATCCTGTGTCCTCTTTGGTCACTCATCCCCAGTACATCTGTTTGCAGCTTCATGTCTCTCCTTGGCATTTTCATGATACTCCCAAAAGACTAATTCTTCATATTAATCCCTTTCATGCAATGTCTGTTTCCGTGTCTGCCTACCACACTAGACCTTGATGCTGACTTATACCAATCCAGCATCCAGAACACTTCCTAAAGTGTAAAAATTAACTCTATACCAGGAAAATACTGAAAATGAATTTTAAAATACATAGGGGAAAAAAAGGCCCCTGACCGTGGCATTATATCTCCTTCATGCAACACCAGCTATATTGTACACTAAGACAGGTCTCCCACTTAACCCTGAGAACACCTCAGCCCAAACATATATGGAAATTATTTTAAGATAAATATGAAGAATTTCCCTTACAATTTTTGAAATGGCCAATTTTATTTTTAACATACTGTTCTTGAGAAAAAATCTATAAAATGTTAAAAGTCTAGCTGTTGGGGTCAGATGTATCTGGTACATGATCATAATCCTAATCAAAACAATAATTCTATTTCTGAGCACTTACTATGTTCCAAACCCTGTTGGAAACATTCAACATGCACCATAGATTTTACCTTACAAAATACTAGGAGGCAGGTGTACTTACTGTGCCTAATTGACAACTGAGGAAACAGGATTCCATTAATTTTCCAGAAACAGAGTCCCTGAAAAACCGGAATTGAAACCCAGGAATTCTATTCCAGAGCCAAGCCTTAATAAAATGAGATACCTGAGATTGTGAGACTTGCTATACTAAAAATATCTACTTTCTCATTTTTAGTCTTTGGACACATGTAGAATTATTCAGTACATAATATAACAAAGGTAATAGTTTTTAAATATCTGTTCCCAGAAATATTTCCTTTAGCTCCAACATTTTTAATGGCATGTTCAATAGATTTTTACGTATCTTCCATGATTTTTCCATTTTACTCTCAGTGGAGATGAAATCCTTTGTATTCTTTTGACAGCTATTCAGTCCTAAAAAGGATAAATATTGTATAGACAATATTTATCATGAGAGTGGGGAAACAACAAAGTGGAGGTAGAATATTTTTAAAAATAAGAATATTAGGTGATGGAGATTCTGGGATGGTGGCACTGGTGTCTGTATAGTTGTTCAATCTAACCAAACAACTATACCAGGAGAGCATGATTAAATAGCAAAACAAAACAAATGTGTGAACAGCATTTACAAAAAATTTAGATTACAAGTTAGCCCTAATATCCCAAATTCAAGTAGACAACAAAACACAAACCTTTGTACCTCGATCAAAACCCACAGTACATTAGAAAATAAAACACAGTGAAGTCAACATTTTAATTTTATTCATCAAAAATTCATTGTGTAAGTGGCAACCCTGGAAAAGGG
>NW_027727901.1:0-314 GCF_054177405.1 Leptonychotes weddellii | reverse complement strand
CAATCTGTAGCTTGGCCTTTTATATTTCTAAACACTGATTTTTTTTAACTTTGATGATGTCTAATGTATTTGTTTCCTTCCTATTGCTACTATGACAAATACCACAGATGCGTGGCATAACACAACACAGATATATTGTTTTAAAGTTTTAGAGTCGGGGCGCCTGGGTGGCTCAGTCGGTTAAGTGTCTGCCTTCGGCTCAGGTCATGATCCCAGGGCCTTGGGATGGAGACCCGTGTTGGGTTCCCTGCTGAGCGGGGAGTCTGCTTCTCCCTCTCCCTCTGCCCCTCTCTGACCGCTCATTTTCTCTCTTG
>NW_027727900.1:0-314 GCF_054177405.1 Leptonychotes weddellii | reverse complement strand
GTGTTTGATCCCTGAACAGCTTTTTAAAAATTGTACTTGGGGACAAACTCAGCCATCTTTTCAAATAAATTACATGAAAGATTTTGATATGGTGTTGTATGAGTATTGAGCGCTTCCCGAGGCCCAAAGGGATTGGCCATCTTGGCGAAGACACTGCAGCCACATTCACACACTCAGGACAATTGGAAGGAAATAGTTTATTCGACACATAGTTTTTTTTCCCTAGAATATGACTTGCTTCCTCCCCCCCATCCCCCTCCCAAAACTGTGGTGGAGACGATTCTTCGAAAAGAAGAAAACCCCAGCAATAGCAG
>NW_027727899.1:0-314 GCF_054177405.1 Leptonychotes weddellii | reverse complement strand
TGAGAACTTCCCTAATCTGGGGAATGAAACAGAAATTTCTGTCCTAGAGGCAGAGAAGACAACTCCCAAGATCAAGGAAAACAGGCCAACACCCCAGCATGTAATAGTTAAACTCAAAAATCTTAGAACCAAGGAAACCATCTTAGGGGTAGTTAGGGGGAAGAGAGTCCTTACATACAGAGGGAGGAACATCAGAATAATGTCAGACCTATCCACAGAGACCTGGCAAGCCAGAAAGGCCTGGCAAGACATATCCAGGGTACTAAACAAGAAGAACATGCAGCCAAGAATACTTTATCCAGCAAGGCTGTCAT
>NW_027727898.1:0-314 GCF_054177405.1 Leptonychotes weddellii | reverse complement strand
TAGGAGTCTGCAAGGACAGCAGAGGTGCTGAGGCAGGGCGGGCACAGAGGCCTCTGGGACATCTGTCCGGCTGCGCGCAAGGAAGGGAAGCCTTAGCCAAGCCCAGGGCAACCCTGGGGAGGGTCAGGGGAGTGGAGGAGCAGCGGGACTGGCTGGATACAGACTCTCACCCAGGGTCAGAATCCTGCTTCCACACTACATTGTGTGCTTGCAAGAGAGAAGCATGCAGGTGTGCAGGGCAGGGGGGAGCCAGATCCGCACACTCGCTGAGAGAGGGGACGGGGCCTTGGGCTTGGGGTGTGAGAATCGGCGGG
>NW_027727897.1:0-314 GCF_054177405.1 Leptonychotes weddellii | reverse complement strand
TGCACAGGAGGAGAGCCCTCACCAGGAACCAAATCCCCTGCCTCGCACCTTGATCTTGGGCTCCCAGCCTCCAGAACTTTGAGAAACAAATTTCTGTTGTTTAATTCCCCCAGTTTGTGGGATTTTTGTTATAGAAGCCCAAACACACTGACCTCAGGGATGCTCGAGAAGAATAAAGTAAACGTAATCCGATGAATGTCATAGAAACATATTAATGAAATAATATGCAGAATTTGCTCAGACCTTAGAGTAAAAGGATAGGGGGGAAAAAATGAGAAAGAACACTGTGGCGTGAGGACAAGGTGACTTATTCT
>NW_027727896.1:0-314 GCF_054177405.1 Leptonychotes weddellii | reverse complement strand
TTCTAAACCTCACTCAGCCATAAATCAAGAGGCATCCTTCTACTCTGTTTCCAGAACTTACTGAGGTGATATGGTAATTATGTATAATTACTTTTTTTATCCTTGATCATTTTTATTTGTGTGTGTCATCACTCCATAAGAGAACAAGCTTTATATGATAGTGATGTAAATTTTTGCGAAAGCTCTGCTTTCTTTACGCATGCAAACATTGTATGTTTACACTTGTTGGAATATTCCTAGGTCTCTGAACTATTTCTATTACAAATTCATACATGCCTTAAGGGTTGTGCCTCTTCCTCTTCATAGCTGGAGTC
>NW_027727895.1:0-314 GCF_054177405.1 Leptonychotes weddellii | reverse complement strand
TGAGTTTGGGTTTTATTTGCCCTGAAGGGAAGCTCTGCTAGAAGGATGCTCACTGAGCGCTGTCTCCTGACAGCAGGATGCGGGCGACAGTCGGGATGAAGCCTGGGGCAGCCACTCAGCGGACCGCACGTAAACTGCGAAGGGACGTGAACTCATAGGAAAACTGTAAAAGAGCAAGAAGAACGGTGAAGTGAGAAGTCAGTCTAACACTTAAGCACCTGCGTCAGTGCCCAGCCCGTATGGGCTCCTGGCCGCGCACCTGGCGGCCCACTCCGGGCTGTGAGACAATGTTTCCGCCTCCAGGGCCCCCACGA
>NW_027727894.1:0-314 GCF_054177405.1 Leptonychotes weddellii | reverse complement strand
CGGGAAGCCTGCTTCTCCCTCTCCCGCTCCCCCTGCTTGTGTTCCCTCTCTGCTGTGTCTCTCTCTGTCAAATAAATAAATACATAAAATCTTAAAAAAAAAAAAAAAGTTTGTGTTTTTTTTTTAAATCTGCACCCACTGGCATTTTCTGAGTTGCTGTTTTCTTCAGTATTGAGCCTGAAATATATGAGGCAGAAAGAAAACCCAAGGAACTCACCATCATGTCATTCCTCAGGTCCTAAGGTCCCTAGGCGATCTGCCTCTTCTCTCTACAGAGTCTTCTTATATTTGTTTTATACATAATATCCAGGGTT
>NW_027727893.1:0-314 GCF_054177405.1 Leptonychotes weddellii | reverse complement strand
GACGGACCCCTCAGGATGAGAAGACATGGGCCCCTGGAGGAGGCAGGAGGACAGCGTCCCGGGCGGAGGTAACAGCACCCAGGAAGGCCCAGAATGGGGGGACACGCTGGGGGCGGCTGGAGCGGCTGGAGCAGGAAAGCAGTGAGGACCGGGGTCTTCAGGGAGGACTTTGGCGGTGACTCTGACCTTGATGGGATGCTACTGGCAGTCTCCAGCAGGGGAAAGCCGTGGCCTGGCTCCCTTAAGAGATAAAAAGGAGCTAAGATAAGGGTCTTGTCCAAAGCCACAAAGCCTGTGGTCCCAGCTTCTCCTCG
>NW_027727892.1:0-314 GCF_054177405.1 Leptonychotes weddellii | reverse complement strand
TGTCCCTGCAACCCTGCCAGCCCACCATCACAGGAGAAGTCCTCCCCACCCACCCAGTTGCTCAAGCCAAAAAGCATCTCTCCATTCAGTGCATCTTCTTCATTCAGTGCATCACCGAGTCCAAAATCTACCTTGAGCAGAGAGCCCTGGTCAAAACCACAGTCGTGTCAAAGCCACTATTTTATCAGCCTCTTGACAAGTTCCCCTGATTTCATTCTTGTATGAATTCCAATCTGTCACACAGCAGTTGAGGATTCTTAACACACACATCTGAGCATGTCACTTCCCTGCTGGGATCTTTTCCACCATTTCAC
>NW_027727891.1:0-5079 GCF_054177405.1 Leptonychotes weddellii | reverse complement strand
GGTGTCTGCACAGTGCATGGAGAGATGCTGTGTAGACAGTTGATAATGGGTTTAAAGCTCTGGGGAAGTATCTGGGTTTGAGTTATGCATTTGGAATTACTCATCCAGAAAGAGAAGGAGAAGGGAAAATGGTGGGGGCAGAACATTCACGCTAAAGGGACAGGCAGACAGCAGTGTTTGGGCACACAAAGAAAGGGCAGTCAGGGAACTGGGGGGATGGTGTCTCAGAGGCCAAGCAGAGGCACTTGACAAAAGCCAGACTTGTAAAATTTTCTTTCATTCATTCATTCATTCATTCATTCATTCATTCATTCATTCATCTGTGCATTCCCAAGGCACTGTGCTGGGTGCTAAGGGGAAGAGCCATGAACAAGGCAAGCTGAAGGTCTTTGCTCTTTTGGCAACTTCATGCCTAGTAGATGAGGTGGACATTAAGGTACTGGCATTACATTTGTACAGAATGTGAAGCACTGAGTACAGGACTAAAGGTGAGGAGAGCACGCTGGAAAGGGGCCTACCCTCATCTGGCTACCTTTACCCTTCTTTCCTGGTCTCCCCCAGAAGAGCATGGTTGGAGTCAGTCAAGTGGGAGGGAGAGTGAGAGTGGAGATTTCCTAGCAGTGAGGGAAGCTAGCTCCCCAACTAGGTACAGCCCCCTGGAGAGCTTCTCTTTTCTCTCCCCACCTGTTTCCCTCTGTACCAGGCCTGTCCCACCAGCACACAAATGTTGTTTTTCTCCCATCTTAAAAAGTCCTCTCTACTCCACCCCCCAACTACAGCTATTTCTCCACCCCCTTACAGCTAAACTCCTCAAAAGAACTGCCCTTGACTGTAATCCCTTTCCTCCCCATCTCCTGAGCCCACCACAGTCAGGCCTTTGACCTCCCCGCTCTGCTCACCCTGTGCCTTTGCAAAGTTGGATCTGGGGAAGGAGGGCAGGCTGGAGACAGCAACAAGGTGAGCAAGGGACAGTGTTGGGACAGTTAAAGGTGGGGAGACAGGTCGAAGCAGGTCTTGGGGGGCTCATGCTAAGGATTTTACATTTTAAGAATACAGGGGGAGGTGCCAGGGTGGCTCAGTCAGTTAAGCATCCGACTGTTGATTTCAGCTCAGGTCTTGATCTCAGGGTCATGAGTTCAAGCCCTGTGTGGAGCTCCATGCTGGGTGAGGAGCCTACTTTAAAAAAAAAAAAAAATATGGGGAAGAAAAGGGAGTCTTTCAGCAAGGGAGTGGCATGGTCAGATTTCCAGATAACAAGCTGCCTGGCTCCTGTGCAGATCATGAGCTTGAATGTGGAGAGACCAATTAGGAGCATGTACAGACTCAGGGCAGAGCTCACAGTGGCTCAGGTAAGGGTTGTGCACTGGAGAAGACAATGGGTAACATGCATTCAGTTCTAGATTTAGTGCAGATCTGCTAATGAGATGTAGAATTTTGGATATGTCTTTTATCCTTTCTGAGCCTCCGTTTCCTTGTCTATAAAATAATAGGGGATAAGAGCCATACCCACGTCGAGGGTTGTTTTGAGCATGGCATGAGATAACATCAGTGAAGCACCAAGCACATACTGGCAGGCAGTAAATGCCATTAATTATTATTTTCCCCATCTCACAGTTGAAGAAACAGGACAGATGCCAAACAAGTAGCAAGTGGATTTGAATATAGACCTCTGTCCCCACGGCTCCGTTACCTCCTCAGTCTGCGCCAGGCTCTCTGCTGGTGTGGAGAGAGCTGCCCAGCAAGCTTAGTGGGACCATAGTCCTTTTCTCTCCTAAGCCTGTGGGAAGAGACTTCAGTTCAGTGCCAAGAGCAGGAAAGAAGCAAGCTGAACTAAAAATGAAGTCCTGATTCTTAGCCTGTTTGAAAGTCTCTTTCCTGTTCCCAATAGGGGGAAACATTCCAGGAGGGTATGAGTGGGAGTCCCTCTGGACTTCCTTGGACACCGGCAGCTTCATTGTGACCTGAAATCTTAGGTTCAAATAAGGGAAAAGAGGGCTGTTTGCTGCTTAGGAGGGAGGGGCCACATCTGGACACCTAGAAAACACCATACCTGCCAGTGTTGCCCCAACTGCGTCCTTCAGCCTCAGAGCTTGGGGAAATGGTTGGCACTCAGCCTCACTGCAGAGCATCCCTGTGGTGGAGGGTACGCAGTGCCAATGGCACTTACGGTTGCCCATGCCCTTGGACAACCAGTGGTCTCTGGGCTTCTAAGCATTTTGATCACATCTGGTTCTTGGGGGATGTGTGCCTTTTTTGGTGTGGGCTAAAAGACATGAATGTGAAGCTAAGGAATGCACATAGTCCTGAGCTGGCATTTTGGCTTTGGAGCCCTCCAGGAGCAATAACTCTATCAGACTGTTCTGACGTGGTACGTTAAGAAGTGCAAAAAATGATACATCCTAGAAAATGCAGACTCCAACTGCGCAGGCCCGCTGCACCTCCGTCACCAGGAACGCTTGCGTGCTCACTCACGTGATGGTCATCCCCACCCTCCGAGCCAGTTGCTTCATTCAAGGGTTCACTGTGTCCCTTGCAGGTGAATTGAATGAGCAAGAAGGCAGACTTTAAACATGACAATCTGTATCTCTGGATTTGTCACTTTGAATGAACATAGCAAATATATATATATGTATATTTATAATATATAGCATATGTATTTTACATATAACCTGTATATTTATATATAATATATAGCATATGTATTTTACATATAACCTATATATTTATATGTATCTCAAGCGCGTGTGTGTGTGTGTTTAAATGTGATTGAGCCCAAATTCCTGTCTGGCTTAACCAGCTGGTGCTGAGCAGTGGTTGCCCTTTTTAAATGGGGAAGAAACTTTCCAGCCGGCAGAACACATCTCCCTGATTTTTTTTTACTGTACTTCCTGCTTTATTCATTGAAAGTTCCTGCAATGGTGCTTGCAAATTGCTTGTGAGAGTATAAATTGGTACAACTTAAATGAAGGGGAATTTGACAATATCTATAAAATTGCAAATGCATTTATCCTCTGACCAAGCAACTTGGTTCTAGAAATTTATTTTCATACTCGTGTATTTGCAAAATGACATAAGAACAAGGTTATTCATTGAGCATTGTTTATAATAGTGAAAGACCAGAAACAGTCTATTCATAGAATGGGAACTGGTTCAAGAAAGGATTAGCACAGGCAACGGAATACTATGTAGCTATAAAAAAAAAAAAAAAAAGAATGAGAAAGCTCTCTATGAACCAATAGGGAGAAATTCCAAGGTATTTTATTAAAAGAAAAGGCAAGGGGGGCGCCTGGGTGGCTCAGTTGGTTAAGCGACTGCCTTCGGTTCAGGTCATGATCCTGGAGTCCCGGGATCGAGTCCCGCGTCGGGCTCCCTGCTCAGCGGGGAGTCTGCTTCTCCCTCTGACCCTCCTCCCTCTCATGCTCTCTGTCTTTCATTCGCTCTCTCTCAAATAAATAAATAAAATCTTTAAAAAAAAAAAAATAAAAAAAGAAAAGGCAAGGTGCAGAACAATGGATATAGTATGCTACATTTGTATTAAACAGGCAAGAAGGAACTATTTGTGTGTATTTGCTGATATATGCATGAAACATCTTGGGAAGGATGTACAAAAAGCCTATATCATTGAGGGAGACCAGGTAGTTGAGTGACAAGACTAGGAGGCCTAGGTTTTACAGAATACCCTATTGTATCTTTTGGGTTTAAACCATGTGATGGTGTCACCTATTTTAAACAATAAATATTCTGCCTGAGCCCTGCAGACATTTGCCTTTGTGATGTAATATATACCTACAATGAGAAGGGTCTGTGCTTATCAAACTTAGGAGTATGTTTTTTGTTGGGGTGAGTTTTTGTTGTTGTTATTTTGAGGATTAAAGGTTTTTGTTTTTTTTTTAAAGGATTTTATTTATTTATTTTAGAGAGATACAGAGTGTGAGCAAGGGCGGGAGAGGGTGGGGTCGTGCAGAGGGAGAGGGAGAGAGAATACCAAGCAGATTCTGCACTGGGTACAGAGCCCAACTCAGGCTTGATCCCAGGACCTGAGATCATGACCTGAGCCGAAACCAAGAATGGGATGCTCAACCGACTGAGCCACCCAGGCACTCCAGGATTAACAGGGTTTTTGATAAGAGTTATCAAAGGTAGCCCGGGTCTTAAAGCTGTTACTCTCAAGTTTTAAACATTTCCTTTATAAAGTTGCACAGACTTAGTTTCTGGCCTTAAATCATACCTATTTTCAGCTTCTTTGAAATCAAGAATATCCTGTGCCATATCAATTAAAGTAAATGTACTTTCAATTAAAGGTGTTAAATAGGAGTCTGAAAAGATTAATTCTTTATAAAAGGATGACCTTCAGTAGTTAGATCCAATTAGGCATTTTTCCAACTATATTTCAACCTGATGAGACAAGTCTACTATTCACAATCAATCACTGTGATCTTTTCAAAGGCAAGTATTTTAGGTTCAGAGTCATAAAAGAATGACTTGATTAGGCAACCTCTGTAACTTGAGCCATAGTTGATGTAGAGATTATGGGTATTGGATATTACTTCTGTGGTATTAATATTGAAAGAATCAGGATGTGCATGATGATATTCCAGGTAGAGTTCTTATACCTCTCTTCTTATGGCCTTAGTAGGACAAACTAATTTAGACAAGACTGACCAAAAGAAAGAGAGGGAAAGAACAATGACCTAAATTAGCATCAAATCAAATTCCTTTTCCTTTTTTCCTCCTTCTGTCATTTCATTATTAAATATACTATAAATGCTTGCTTTCCTAGTGATCATTTTTTTTTCTTACTGGACTGTTTTAGTTCTAATTCAACCTTCGTTGATACATAGCACATAAAACCGACGCTATTAAATAAAAGAATGCTTGCTGATCTTTTTATGGTAATGTAAAAAATCTCGAGGAATATTGTTTTTCTCAAAAGTGAAAGGAATTGCGCTTTTCTATATTTGCATTAGGCATTTCCAGTGTAGAATTTTGGTCCTCACTCTGCCACTCAATTTGTAAACTTGGAAAGGCCATTGAATGTGCTCATCTAAAAAAATGGAAAACAAATAGTACCTACTTTGC
>NW_027727890.1:0-314 GCF_054177405.1 Leptonychotes weddellii | reverse complement strand
TTTTTTTTTTTTTTTAAGATTTTATTTATTTGCAAGAGAGAGAATGAGAGACAGAGAGCATGAGAGGGAGGAGGGTTAGAGGGAGAAGTAGACTCCCCGCCGAGCAGGGAGCCCAATGTGGGACTCGATCCCAGGACTCCAGGATCATGACCCGAGCCGAAGGCAGTCGCTTAACCAACTGAGCCACCCAGGCGCCCCGTCTTCTCTCCACTCTTTTCATCTGAGACTAACATAGCCAGAGGTCAAAGACTTACCCAACCTTCCTCCTAAATCCACAGTTCTTAATACCCTGGTCAGGGTAGGAGGAGGAATCC
>NW_027727889.1:0-314 GCF_054177405.1 Leptonychotes weddellii | reverse complement strand
TTAAATGCAGTTTCCTTTCTGCCTTTTAGAATAATTCATCTTGGCAGAATTGGTTTATTCCAAAATTTTCAGGAGATTTTCTTTGGACAACTTCATTTTGGTTACCTAACATTTTTTTTCTTTTTGCTAACTTAAGCAGCTACAATGTCAGAGCAAAGAGCACACAAAATCTATTACAAAGATTATTTAAATTCCTTTCATCAACATTTATTTTAATCACAAGATACATTTCAAGCCTATAATATTCTTAGTTTAAACTGGAAAATTGGCCCAAATCATTCAGGTGTTGTTTTTTTTAGGCTGACTGTTACATA
>NW_027727888.1:0-314 GCF_054177405.1 Leptonychotes weddellii | reverse complement strand
GGGATCATGACCTGAGCCGAAGGCAGACGCTTAACGACTGAGCCACCCAGGCGCCCTATGGTGATTCTACTTTAAATTTTTTAAGGACTCACCATATTGCATTCCACAGCAACTATACCATTTCACATTCCCACCAATGGTGTACAAGGGTTCCAATTTCTCTAACGTACTTCTAAAGATTCAGTACCGTTGCCTTTTCTTCTAGAAAAGCCCTCCGTGATCTCCTCATCTTGGGATAGGTGCCCCTAATGTACATTTACTGAGCAACTACTGTGTGCTAGGCTCTGAGCTCAGCACTTGAAACACAAGTTTGC
>NW_027727887.1:0-314 GCF_054177405.1 Leptonychotes weddellii | reverse complement strand
TGCGGAGGCCGAACCAGGAGACCCGGCAAGGATGTGCCCTCGGCAGTGGGAACAGAGCAGAGAGGGCGACGGAGAAAGGGGCCGAGAGACCCCTCGGGCCTTGAGCAGGACGTGGGGGGACGAAGGGGCAGAAGAGCACAGCCAGGCAGTGACAGCAGGATGGGTTTGTGGGACAGATGGACAGAGGGACCCAGACAGATGCACACACACAGAGGAAGAGGAGGAGGGAGCAGAAACTGAGTCAGAGAGAGACAGAGAGAGAGAGAGGAAAGAGCAAAACAAAGAAGGTGTGAGAGAGCGGGGGGGGGGGGGGC
>NW_027727886.1:0-314 GCF_054177405.1 Leptonychotes weddellii | reverse complement strand
TTTTTTTTTTTTTTAAGATTTTTGTTTATTTATTTGACAGAGAGAGAGATAACAAGAGCAGGAACACAAGCAGGGGGAGTGGGAGAGGGAGAAGCAGACTTCTCGACGAGCAGGGAACCTGATGTGGGGCTCGATTCCAGGACCCTGAGATCATGACCTGAGCCGAAGGCAGACGCTTAATGACTGAGCCCCCCAGGTGCCCCTCATTATGACCTTCTAAGGCATTTTTCGCCTAATGGTTCTCCTCCCCTCAAGACATATTAACACCACAGATATACTGTATATCTGTTTATGTTGTCAGGTGTCAGTTGTCA
>NW_027727885.1:0-314 GCF_054177405.1 Leptonychotes weddellii | reverse complement strand
GGAGCACAGGTGTTTCAACGAGCTTTTATCCCTCGCGCTCCAAACACGCCGGGCCCCCCTTCCCACCCCCGAGACTTGCGAGGCCCAACAGCAACACCAAAACACGGCTGTCACCGCGGCTGGCGGCGCCGCTCTGGATGCCGACGCCAGTAGAAAGGAAGCCAGTTTGGAAATCCCTGATAATTGATGCTGTTTCATAAACAAACAAGCCCCAGTTGAAAGATTTTTAACCCAGCATATCAAGACTGCTTGTCGTCATTCAAGGGAATGGCTCGTGAAAGGCTGGCAAGATCAGAAGCACAAGGACACCAAAT
>NW_027727884.1:0-314 GCF_054177405.1 Leptonychotes weddellii | reverse complement strand
GGAAGTATTTGGTTTTGGTTATTGAGCAATAGAGAAAACCGAGGGAAGAGGCTGAGGCTGATGTTTGCCTTTGAAAGCAAACAGGAAATGATGGGCAAATGCATGTCTGTTTTTTAAAAAAAACCTATAAAGGTAAGAAAATAAAAAGGAATCTAAGTAAATTTTCTGTTCATATACAGCTTCAAGCAAAAATAGATACATAAATGATTGAATAAAAATAAAGGTATTTTGTGGTCATTATAGAAAAGCTTGAAATGCTAATAATACAGTAGATTGCCTTACTGTTTTCACTCCTCACTGCCTTCCATCTCCAT
>NW_027727883.1:0-314 GCF_054177405.1 Leptonychotes weddellii | reverse complement strand
GGAACATTGAGATAATAAAATCTCTCCCCAAGAGTTGTTATGAAGATCAACTGAAATCATTTTTGGAAATAGACTTTACAAACTGTAAAGCACTCTGAAAATGGTTCTCATTACCATTATTGTTACAATCATGTCAAGATAGGAGTCAGTGTATTATGAAAGAACTATATTTGAAATTATTTCCAAACAGAAGCTGATTGCACTCGAGTCGAACTGTTTTTCTAAAAGGAAAAGACAGGTGCATGGAGTTGACTCAGATTGCTTATCAGAATGGCGATATTATCTTCCTGGGGCCGGAGGGGCAGGATGGTGGC
>NW_027727882.1:0-314 GCF_054177405.1 Leptonychotes weddellii | reverse complement strand
CAACATAATAAAGGCTATAAACAAGGCCATGGTTAACATCATACTCAATGGAGAAAAGCTAAAAGCTTTTTCTCTAAGAGCAGGAACAAGAGACAAGGATGCCTGTTTCTGCACTTTTATTCAACATAGTACTAGATGTTCTAGCCAGAGCAACTGGGGAAGGAAAGAAGAAAAGAAGAAAGAAAGAAAGAAAGAAAGAAAGAAAGAAAGAAAGAAAGAAAGAAAGAGAAAATACATTCAAATTAGAAAGGAAGGAGTAAAACTGTATCTATCTGCAGATGAAATGATATTATATATAGAAAATCCTAGAGTTT
>NW_027727881.1:0-314 GCF_054177405.1 Leptonychotes weddellii | reverse complement strand
TGTGTTTTCTCCTTGGTAATTCCTTCTAGCACCTCAACCCGAGCCTCTTCCCTCCTTAAAACCTTTTTCCCATGGCTTAGTCCTTCAGGGAAGAAATGATACAAGGTAAAACCAAACAAACAACAAAAACAAAGGGTAACTTCTTGGCTTTGAATTCTCCAATTTCACTATTAAAAATCCATAGCATCAAGAGAATAAGAAGATAAGCTACAGATGAGGAGAAATATTTGCAGATAGCATTGCCTAGCACATGGGTAAATAGACGTGACCCTCCCCTGTGTCCGGTTTATTTGGTTCAGGCTAGATCTGGCCAT
>NW_027727880.1:0-5079 GCF_054177405.1 Leptonychotes weddellii | reverse complement strand
TATATATATATATATATACAATGGAATATTATGCAGCCATCAAAAGGAATGAGACCTTGCCATTTGCAACGACGTGGATGGAACTGGAGGACGTTATGCTGAGTGAAATAAGTCAATCAGAGAAAGACATGTATCATATGACCTCACTGATATGAGGAATTCTTAATCTCAGGAAACAAACTGAGGGTTGCTGGAGTGGTGGAGGGTGGGAGGGATGGGGCGGCTGGGTGATAGACGTTGGGGAGGGTATGTGCTATGGTGAGCATTGTGAATTGTGCAAGACTGTTGAATCACAGATCTGTACCTCTGAAACAAATAATACATTATATGTTTAAAAATAAAAAAGAAGAAGATAGCAGGAGGGGAAGAATGAAGGGGAGGAAATGGAGGGGGAGAAGAATCACGAGAGATGATGGACTCTGAAAAACAAACTGACGGTTCTAGAGGGGAGGGATGTGGGAGGATTGGTTAGCCTGGTGATAGGTATTAAAGAGGGCACGTTCTGCATGGAGCACTGTGTGTTATGCACAAACAATGAATCATGGAACGCTACATCAAAAACTAATGATGTAATGTATGGTGATTAACATAACAATAAAAAATTTAAAAAAAGAAAAGATGAATACCCAACTTTTGCATCAACATGGATGGAACTGGAGGGGATTATGCTAAGTGAAATAAGTCAAGCAGAGAAAAACAATGATCATATGGTTTCACTCATATGTGGAACATAAGGAATTGCCCGGAAGACCATAGGGGAAGGGAGGGAAAACTGAAGAGGAAGAAATCAGAGGGGGAGACAAACCACGAGACTATGGACACCAGGAAATAAACTGAGGGTTTCAGAAGGGAGGGGGGTGGGGAATTGGGGTAGCCAGGTGATAGGTTTTAAGGAGGGCATGTGTTGTGATGAGCACTGGGTGTTATATGCAACTAATGAATCATCTAACACTACATCAAATATTATATGTTGACTACCTGAACATAATAAAAAATGTGTAGCTTTTTTGAATGGCTGTTGAGCAAATCAGCTTGTAACTAGTACTAAAGCCATTATAGTTTAGAAGCGTGTATTTGGGAAAGTATGAGAAAAGTGCTGAGTTTAGAAATTAAAAAAAAAATAAACTCACTAATAGTTTTTTTATCTGCATTTAATGAAACATGCTATTTAAGTCATCATTCCTTGAAGAATTTTAAACAGACATTTTGTGAACTTCTTAAGAGTTCTGGTTTAGGTATGTAAAAAGATATCCACATAGAAATTTCAGCTCTCTCTCTCTCTCTTTTCCTCCTTCCTTTTCTCCCTCTCTACTTTCCTCCCTTCCTATCCCTTCCTCTTTCTTTTCTTGTCATCTACTTATACATTAGATACATTTTAAGCAAAATGATTCCAAATAGAACACTACACTCACAAACTTTGAAAGACTTTTTTTTTAAACTATAAGGAAGAAAGTGTTGTAAATTATAGGATATAAGAGTATGGAGTGTAAAATGTTACCTTTAATCAGAGCCATTTCTACTTGATAACCATACTTGATCACCATGCAGTGATAGCTAGTTTTCAATTTAATTTCATTTTCTGTATTATGGAGTGTTAACAAATTTTTCCCTTTGGAGTCCCAAGTAACACTAAATAATGTTAAATTTGAACTTTTCATTTATAAATCATTCTTCCAATCATCTCTTAAATATGTCGGATTTCATACCACAAAGTGCTTGAAAAAATGATGTACAATACAAATAGGATACAAATTAATGCCAACATGGATTTTAATAGTTCATACCAGGAAATTTAGCTTCAAGGTGCATCAATAAAATAATTGCTTGGAAGATACTTTATAATGTTAGATAGCATGCATCCTAAAGGAATCATTTTTTTAGTGGTAAATTTATTAGCTAACATTTTACAGAATGTGAAGCTGAAAGGTGTAATATTAAATCTTGGATAAGGTTACTCAAAGTGACTATCATTAAGGTCATTCAGAAAAACTTAGATAACTGAAGAAAAAGCTGTGAAGAAAAAGCTGAAGTTAAATATGATGTAATAAGGGAAATTTTTGTTTTTTCTGTTTTATTTTAAGCATAGCATAAGGGACAGCAACTAATGTAATTTTCTGATCCACTGGTCATGTGTAATCAATCTATTTTCTATTTCATTATGTGATAAAATGAACATTTTGCTAGGTAAAATGGTTCAAATACCATCAAATTACAGCACGGATTGGAACAATGCACAAAATTAAATTTGCAAGAAAGAAGTGGGATCATATACTTTGGATCAAGTTATAAAGATATAAATTTGATAAGTAACAAATTACAGTGGAACAGAAGAGTTTTGATATCATCCCTTATTCACTAGGAGACTGACAGTGTTTAGGGCACCATGAGTTATGAGGTTATTAAAAAAGCAAACAAACAGGGGCGCCTGGGTGGCTCAGTTGGTTAAGCGACTGCCTTCGGCTCAGGTCGTGATCCTGGAGTCCCGGGATCGAGTCCCGCATCGGGCTCCCTGCTCGGCAGGGAGTCTGCTTCTCCCTCTGACCCTCCCCCCTCTCATGCTCTCTCTATCTCATTCTCTCTCTCAAATAAATAAATAAAATCTTTAAAAAAAAAAAGCAAACAAACAAACAAACTAGCATTCTGACTAGAGGGGAAAAAAAAGAATGAGAAAACAACTCATGAGAAAAGTTTAAAAAAATTGGGACAAAGAAAGGTTGAACTATGATTTTAAAACTGTTTTTCAAGTATTGTATTTAGTGAAAATAGAGTAAAGATCAAGTGTTCTTTATTTTCACTAAATGTAGAAAAGAATGTTGAATTAAATCAGAATTAGAGATTATGCAAGCTCTAAGGAACAGTTTCTTCAGAGTAACAGAAACCATTGGATAAAATGTTTCTTGGAAATTATGGAGTCATCTCTCTGGAATATAATTAAGAGTAAGACTTAAAGCAGTCATAAAAAACTAAAATTCAGTCTTGCAGTTAGGTAGCAGACTGGATTAAGAGAATTATTATTTCCTCCCCATTCCTTGGTTCCATGATAATCCTGATGGAATAAAGCATGGTATCAAATGCCTTCAACTTCAGTGAAGTTCTTTATTTAATTTTATATTATTTGTTTTTGTCATGGCTCAACATTTCATCAAAACCAGGTCAGATATTTAATTCTGTATAATTATTTAATAACATCCAGATTTTAATTTAAGGAAGTTAATTTCAAGGAATTATAAAGAAGAATTAACAAAATAAAAGACAGGGGAAAATACAATTTATTTTCTGAATATCACCCAGTCTTTGGCTCTAGATCAATTTCAGCCTCTCTTATTTCTTATAAGGTATGCAAATAATATGTTCTTTTTCAGCTTAAATAGACCCAGGAGTGAGCACATACAAACAAGAATATTATACAAAAATACCTTGAATTTACCATACATAATTTCCCTTTTTAACTTTAAAAAAATTTTTTTAAAGATTTTGTTTTTAAGTAATCTCTACACCCAACATGAGGCTGGAACTCACAACCCTGACATCAAGAGTCACATGCTCTGCTGACTGAGCCATCTAAGTGTTCCAATTTCCCCTATCTTTTAAATGAGAACTAAAGAGAATGAGTGTATAAACCAAAAAAGTTAGTGGGGTAGGGAATAGGGTTTAATTAACTAGTCATAATGTGAGAAATTTGAAAGGTAAAATTTTGCGCATAGTATGTATAAGTATTGGCTTAGATAATTCATTTTCAGGAACTTCTTATAGCCTGAATTTTATTATTCATTAGCTAGCAAAAACATTACATCTAAAAATATAAAGGAGGGGGAGGAGTTAAGGTGGTGGAGTATTAGGAGAACCATATGCTTCCCTTGTTCCTCAAACAAAACATTCTGAACACCAAGGAAATCAATCTCAGGATTGACAGAACAAACTGCACACCTAGTGGGAGAAAAGAGGCTTCCATCATGTGTGGAGATGGTTTGAGGAGAGAAAAGAATTGCTTGTACTGTGGAGGGTAGGGAGGCTTGAGGCACTAACACCAAGCCCCACCCACCTGTGTTCTCCAAGTGTTTTTTAACTCAGGCAAGTGTACTTAAGAGTCAGAGCAGCAGCAGGTCCCTCCTCCAGAAGACCAGCACAAAGCCCCAACATGCACCATGGCTACTGCCCATAGAATGCTACAAAGCTTCAGCTCCAGGGGAAATAGGATCTAACCTCTGTTAACAAGCAGAAAAAAACACACCTAGTTAAAACTCTCCACACAGTGGACAAGGACCAAACACTCCCCACCTCAGGCAAGAAGAAACTCTGCAGAGGACTGACCTCAGGAAAAGAGCTGTCAAAAAACAACACACAACATATACCAGAAATACTTCCTAGATCATCAGGCCCTGGACAGTTTATGACTTCTTAATATACCAGTTATTCTCAGGAGCAAGAAACATAACAGGTTTCCTAACACAGAGAAGACAGAGACCTAGACAAAATGCCAAGATGGAGGAATTCATCCCAAAACAAAGAACAAGAAGAGGTCATGGCAGGGAAGCTAATCAAAACAGATATAAGTAATATGACTGAAACAGAATTCAAAACAACAATCTTAAGGATACTAGCTGGGCTTGAGAAAACCAAAGAAAACCCCAGTCCCTTACTGCAGAGTAAAAGACCTAAAAACTAGTCAGGCTGAAATAAAAAAAAAAAAATGTTATAACTGAGATGAAAAACTGAATGATGTAATGACAAGAATATGGAAGAAGCAGCGGAATGAATAAGTGATATAGAAGATAAAATTATAGAATATAATGAAGATGAAAAGAAGAGGGAACGAAAAATATTGGATCATGAATGTAAACATAGGGAAATAAGTGACTTCATAAAACATAATAGCATTCAGGGCGCCTGGGTGGCTCAGTTGGTTAAGCGACTGCCTTCGGCTCAGGTCATGATCCTGGAGTCCCTGGATCGAGTCCCGCATCGGGCTCCCTGCTCGGCAGGGAGCCTGCTTCTGCCTCTGACCCTCCCCCCTCTCATGTGCTCTCTCTCTCTCTCATTCTCTCTGTCTCAAATAAATAAATAAAATCTTTAAAAAAA
>NW_027727879.1:0-314 GCF_054177405.1 Leptonychotes weddellii | reverse complement strand
CTCCTTTTAATTGCGATTCTAAGACCTCCTCAGGGAGATTCTTTTTTTTTAAGATTTTATTTGACAGAGAGCACAAGCAGGGGGAGCAGCAGAAAGAGGGAGAGGGAGAAGCAGGCTCCCCACTGAGCAGGGAGCCCAATGTGGGGCTCGATCCCAGGCCCCTGGGATCAGGACCTGAGCCAAGGGCAGCCGCCTAACCCACTGAACCACCCAGGTGCCCCCCTCAGGGAGATTCTTGCTTCTTGCTGCACTAGACCAACCCATGCAGTTCAATGGACACCAGTTTTCTTTCTTTGAAATGATTTGTTCCCAGT
>NW_027727878.1:0-314 GCF_054177405.1 Leptonychotes weddellii | reverse complement strand
TATGTGTGGGGGGCGGGATGGGTCTGGGTGGGGATGGCAGCCAGAAGGCTGGGAAGCTGCCATGTTAATTAATTAATTAACTAATTAATTAATTTTTTGGAGAAAGAGAGCACACATGTGCTTGTGCATACTCACATTGGGGAAGGGGCAGAGGGAGAGAGAGAATCTTAAGCAGGCTCCACACCCAGTGTGGAGCCTGACGTGGGGCTCAATCTCATGACCCTGGGATCATGACCTGAGCCGAAATCGAGAGTTGGACACTTAACTGACTGAGCCACCCAAGTGCTCCATGCCGTGGTATTTTTTTAATAGTG
>NW_027727877.1:0-314 GCF_054177405.1 Leptonychotes weddellii | reverse complement strand
AGCTGGACACTCAGGAAAGGCAGAGTATACTTCTAGTCAGTGCAAAGGTCTGAGAACCAGGAACAACAATGGTGTAAGTCCAAGACTGATGTCCCAGCTCAAACAGCCAGGCAGAGAGGGAATTCAACCTTCCTCTGCCTTTTTTGTTCTATTCTGGCCCTCGGTGGGTTGTACATGGCCCACACACATTGGAGAAGGCGATCTTTATCCGGTATGCCAATTCAAATTCTGATATCTTCCAGAAACACCTTCACAGACACACTCAGAAATAGTATTTAACCACCTCTTTGGGCATCCTATAGCCCAGTCGAGTT
>NW_027727876.1:0-314 GCF_054177405.1 Leptonychotes weddellii | reverse complement strand
TTGTCAGCCCCCACACCACCACATCTACCCACCTACCTGCATCTGTATACCTGATTCTCTACCTCGAGTAAGAAACCCCATTTAGGATTTCAGCATTGCTCCCCAAACCCAATATTTCACAGCCTCTTTCTCTGCTTTTTCTACCTGTTAAACTTGCATATCATGTCCTTCTTTTTGGTATCTTGCTTTATTTCTTATATAGCTTGGTAGAAGTTGTTGTCGTCTGTTTCGTTCTGTAGTACTTACAGCTAAGCCTGACACAGAAACCTGAGAGGTTTGACTTTCTTTGTTTTAAAATTCTGAGGACTTCAGGT
>NW_027727875.1:0-314 GCF_054177405.1 Leptonychotes weddellii | reverse complement strand
GCTGTTCCTGAGTTACGTCCTTTTCATAATAAACTGGGGATCTAGTAAGTACAGTGTTTCTCTGAGTTCTGTGAGCCGCTCTGGTAGATTAATCGAACCCAAGGGGGGAACCTGGGATGTCTAGCTGGGAGCCAAAGCACAGGGGACCTGGACTTGCAGCTGGTGTCAGAAGTAGGAGCGAGGGGGCCGTCTTGTGGGACGGAGCCCTTAACCTGCGGGATCTGACGCTGGCTGCAGGTAGGCGGTGTGAGGGCTGAGTTAACTGTTCGGTGGTGTTGGAAAAACTACCTTAACTACAATGCGCTACTAGAAAT
>NW_027727874.1:0-314 GCF_054177405.1 Leptonychotes weddellii | reverse complement strand
TAAGCGACTGCCTTCGGCTCAGGTCATGATCCTGGAGTCCCGGGATCGAGTCCCGCATCGGGCTCCCTGCTTGGCAGGGAGTCTGCTTCTCCCTCTGACCCTCCTCCCTCTCATCCTCTCTGTCTCTCATTCTCTCTGTCTCAAATAAATAAATAAAATCTTTAAAAAAAAAAAAAGAAATGCTTGTGTGCTTCCAGGGGTAATAAATGCTTTTCATTAAAAAAAAAAAAAAAGGAACAATGGAGGAGAAAGACTTTTATTCCATATGCCTCTTTCCTGTTTGGGACATGTGTTTTTGAGATGTTTAAGTTATC
>NW_027727873.1:0-314 GCF_054177405.1 Leptonychotes weddellii | reverse complement strand
GAGAACAATACAAACCAGTGACAAAGGGAACCATACAAATGTCCTTCCGGAGGCTTTCACTTATCAGGCAGTACCCACCTCCAGACACAATGCTGTTCATCACAGTAAAATGCATAATTCCCCCGTACAGCATA
Source organism: Leptonychotes weddellii (assembly GCF_054177405.1). NCBI lineage: Eukaryota > Metazoa > Chordata > Mammalia > Carnivora > Phocidae > Leptonychotes > Leptonychotes weddellii. Next base: position 180 of record NW_027727873.1, on the reverse strand, counting down.
TTGTTGGTGAGAACATTGCTCAAAGGTGTTTGGTATTGCTTACTTTTTGGTATGACATCTCCACAACATCTTCCTCTGAGGAACGTGTTGACGTCAGGTGATTTCTTCTAAACCAGTGCCCCGTAAAGCTGAGGCTCATTCATATGTAGGCTTTCCCGTAACCGCTCATGGTCCCCCCTT
>NW_027727872.1:0-314 GCF_054177405.1 Leptonychotes weddellii | reverse complement strand
CCACATCCTCGCCAACATCTGTCATTTCCTGACTTGTTAATTTTAGCCATTCTGATTGGGGAGAGGTGGTATCTCACTGAGGTTTTGATTTGGATTTCCCTGATGCCAACTGATTTTGAGCACTTTTTCATGTGTCTGTTGGCCATTTGGATGTCTTCTTTGGAAAAATGTCTGTTCATGTCTTCTGCCCATTTCTTGACTGGATTATTTGTTCTCTGGGTGTTGAGTTTGATAAGTTCTTTATAGATTTTGGATACTAGCCCTTTATCTGATATGTCATTTGCAAATATCTTCTCCCATTCTGTCGGTTGTCT
>NW_027727871.1:0-314 GCF_054177405.1 Leptonychotes weddellii | reverse complement strand
GCTTTTATTTATTTGACAGAGAGAGAGAGACACAGTGAGAGAGGGAACACAGCAGAAGGAGAGGGAGAGGGAGAAGCAGGCTTCCCGCCAAGCAGGGAGCCCGATGTGGGGCTCGATCCCAGGACCCTGGGACCATGACCTGAGCTGAAGGCAGACGCTTAATGACTGAGCCACCCAGGCGCCCCTTCATTCATTTCTATCTTTTGTTTTTAATCACAATAATGAAGTAAGCAAGTCTATACAGGTTGTTATCTAGTAGAGACAAAGCTACAGTGATTTAAATTATTTGCAGATCCACAAAAATAGATTAACTT
>NW_027727870.1:0-5079 GCF_054177405.1 Leptonychotes weddellii | reverse complement strand
CAGGTCAGTAGGCCCAAGGAAATAAAGAATAAAGCTGACACAGAATAAAGCAGTCTCACAAGACAAAGGGGGAGCCCTGATGGCATTAAAGTGTGTGGCTCTATATTCATATAGGTCCTACTTTGGTTACTGATGAGGCATCCCAAATATTCTGCCAGTGATTCAATTTTTCGTGTTTACTTTGTTAGCCAAGCTAATAAAGTTCCAACTAAAACAAGTCCTACTGTTGTAGGGAGATCACAGTGTCATGGGGATGGATGTACAGTAGGGACAGCCAACAGTCCAGACGATGCAGCGAAACATCTGAGGGGAGATGATTAAAAAGAGAAAGGTGTGGCAAAAGGACTTGCTCTTGGTATTCTTTCCTCTAGATTTTCTTCATTTTTACACCTGCATTGCATCAGAGTATCAGGAAGATAATTTCCCAGGAAAAGAAATGAAACACACACATACATAACTGCAAGATAAAGTTATATATATGTATTAAGAGTCATATATGGTTCTACAGCATTTCACAGATGTGTCTTCCCGTCAGAATCACACAGAACACACTTTTAAAAATGCAAATTCAGGGGCCTCATCTAAATCAGACTCTGGAGGCTGAACCTGGGAATTTGTATTTTAATCAGCTCCCTGGGAGATTTTGATGGAAACTGCCTGGAGCCGGACTGTGGGTCTTGCTATCGGAACTCCTACTCTGTACAGTAAAAGCCACAGGAGTGGCTCCTACTGTAGAAGATAAAAGAGCTTTAGGGAGGGCCAACATTTTAGCTGGGCCTTGCAGAATGGGTAGGAGTTCAACAGCTTACCAAGCAGAGGAGGATAGGGAGACTGTACTTCCTGAGTGACCCAAACCTTAGGGTGAGGAGGCTCTCCATAGGTATGTGTTGATTCTTTAATTTTATTTCAATGGCCTTAAACTTCCCCTTCTACCTTTGCCTCCAACCCCATGAATTTGAAGCAGATTAATAATGGTGTCTCTAAATAATGAATAGGCCTTTGTTGTCTGCACTGTACCATATCTTGGGTCAAAGCTGATAATTAAATTCATTATCTATTATGTATACACATGTTTAGGCACTGTCCAGATACTTTATCACCAAAACACTATGAAGTGGTAATATTAGTGCTACTTTGCGGATGAGTTACAGAGACCCAAAAAAGTTAAGTCTCCCAGGGTTGAGGCTTAGACTTGAACTTGTCTTTGTATGACTCCAAGATCCATAATTTTAATGTTGCAGATAAGTCCTAGAAAGTTTATGATACAATATGATGGTTATAAGCATGAAACTGTGTGTATGGGTTTCGGCTGTACTACTTATTAGCTATGAACTTGTAAGTAAATCAGTTTACCTCTCTGAGTCTTTATTTCTCCTCTATAAGATTTTGATCCTATATATTAACCCTCTGAGGTTCCTATGAGGACTAGGTGACATAAACTATATCAAAGGTGCTTTTCAAGTATTTTTAGCAGAGAGTAAAAATTCAGTAAATATACCATTACTATTGCTGGTTTTGTTACGGTTACTAGATAAGTTACTTTGGTATCAGCCCAGAACAACGTTTTGTTTGCCACAACGTTAGGCAAAATGATGTTGAGAATTCACATAGGGCAAACAGTGCCAAGAATGTAACCTCTGTGAAGGAAGACAATGGGCTCATCCTATTTATCATTATATGCACATTGTCCAGATCCATGTCGGGCATGTAGCAGGTGCATAATGAATACTTACTAAGTGGAGGAAGGGGGCAAGGAAGTGCCATCATCAAAGTTTTATGAAATATGGATGGCTTTAGAGGAAAAATTTTAAAGACCTTTTCCTTCATGTTGATTTCTTAACACATCATTTACAACAGGTAACTCCTAAGAAATATCTTACCAACAACCTACAGTCAAAATGTTTTTTAATGAGGCAGGAAGTAAGGTAAGTCTCCACTTGAATGTTGAGATTTCCCTGCAGACATTGGACTTACATGTTAAAACCTCAAGGACTGACTTACTCAGTCTTTGAGCTCAGAAGTGTTGAGAACTGCCATTCTTCACTTTGTCAGCCTTACACTCACCGATTGTCCTAAGTGAGGACATGGTTGATAACCTCCTAGTGACTGGAGGATAATTAAAAGGAGGAGTCAGAGGAGATCTGCATGACCAGAAGTGCAAGTATCTCACTCTGTCACCAGACAGGGCCCCACACAAAACTACAGACTCCCACAGCCCTCCTCAGAACAGAGAAGGGATCAGTCCCTCTTCCAAGTTCGGTTGCCACTTTGTCCATTTTTTAGGATGGACATTGCATGGTTTGCCAAGAAAGGAAGTAAAAGGATAGAAAAAAAAATATGAACCTCTGGTTAAAAATATAGTTCTTCCAGTGTAATTTGCAGTTTTCCGTTCATCAGATGAATGTTTAGTCATCATGCTATGTTCCCAAGTGGAGGCAGTCACAAAGAAAGGCTCACATATACCCTTTGAAGACAGTCACAGCAAAGTGGGAAAGAAGCTAAGGTTACTTGTCCAGACGCTATAGTTTTGCTAGCAAGTCACACCAACAAATATCCGTTGAGCATCTATATGCCCAGGACTCCACTAAGCCCTCGGAAAAACACAAGGAGCTTGGGACTAAGTCACACCCTCAGGAAACTGAGTATGACTCACTCAGCAGCATTCATGAGAACACAACTTGTGTGATCAAATGCCCCTTGTCTATTTGTATTTTATTTTCCTATAATACCTTAGGAATCTAGTCTTCCATCTTTCTGGAATTAGATGGGTATAAATAAATAGATATATAGGCAAATATGTAGACAGATGAAAGCAATCCAGTGTTGATGTTTAGTACAGAAAGAGGCTCTGTGGACCTTCACAGAGGGGAGAGAATATTGTGGCATGACAATTGTGCTGTTTGGTTTTTAATGGATATTTTGATCAATGATAAAAAACAATCTGAGTCAGACAGAACTGCATTGGAATCCTCCAAGCTCCACCACTTACAAGATGAATGAAATTAGGAAATTTACCTGACATTTCTGAACTTCAGTTCTTTGTTCACAAAGATTATTTTTATATAAAACTAATATGGTTTTGGTATTAAAAATACAGAACTGAGTAGACAGACTTAAGTAGAAAGAAGAAAAATAATTCAAAGATAACCATGAATTAATATTTTGATTAATTTTTCTTTCTTTTAAAAATTTTTAATTTTATCAAAGCTAGGCATCTCTCTCTCTCTACATTTCTACACAATTTGAGGAGTCAAAGAGTTCTAAAGGTTTATTATAAAACACTGATTTTAGTCCTCTGACACCCTTGTCTCACTTTCCAATCTCTCCCAGCCAAGAAGCTGACACTTAAACCTCTTCGAGCGAATAAATTTTCTAGTTCCTACCTTATCTTCTAAATAGTGTAATTTTCTTATTTTCTTTTCAGTTTTAGGCATCACTTATTAAATCTCCAGGATGGCAGGGGAGGGTTTCGCTCACCCTCCAGCTCTTGAGGTCTCACCCCAACATGAGCCCATCTTTCCAATGTAGCTATATTTGATAGAATAGTTTCAATTAGATCAGCATTCGGTGTTTCCACTATTATGAGTATGGAAATGGTACAGGTACCTGCATCACAGAGTAAATTATGATGAGTTTTCCTTTCTTGCACAGTTTTTGTGTTCCCTGCAGTTAATAATAGTGTTGTTTATACATGCACTCATTTTCCTATATCCTTTCTCCTAATTCAATTTCCAACTCTTCTCTAGTTGTCTAAATTCCCCTTGAACGTGTTCAAGAGCATTGATCACACTGCGTCTTCCTGAAAATGTCTCTCCCAGAGCCCTCTGACCTAACTGCATCGGGACAGGTGATCTTACTGGATAGCTGTCATCCTGGGCTCCCCTTGACCTTCATCTTAGGGATCTCCTTCACTCTTCTATAGTGATGGATGCCCTGCTCATTGCATGCACTGTCTTCCTCCTTCTTGTTTTACTCCCTTGTTTTTGTGGAGGACATCTTCCAATAACTTTGTAAGGAAGATCGCATGGGAGGTTAACTTTTGAAAACTTGCATATCTGAAAAATATTTTATTCTACTCACACTCAAATGAGAGCTCAGCTGAGTTAAATTCTAGGTTAGAAATTACCTTCATCAGAATCTTGAAGGCGTTGCTCTCCTTAATTCCTAGCTTTTCCTGTCAACTGCGGAGAAGTCTAAAGCTGTTTTGATGCCAGATCCTTGGATGCAACAAACAATTTTCTTTCTGGAACCTTACAGGATTGTATATTTGTATTGAATGCTTTGAAAGTTCATAATGATATAGCTTTTTTATTCATTGTGCAGGGCACTGAATTGGCTCATTCATTCTGGAAACATGTGTCCTTAAGTTCAGGGCTTTTCTTTTTTCCCTTAAATTAAGTGGTGATGGTTTCCTCCCTTCTTTCCATCTTTTTGAGCCTTCTATTATTTAGAAACTGGAACTCCTAGACTGGGCTTTAAATTTTCATTTATTTGTCCCGCTTTTTTTTTTCTCTGTTTACTCATTCTAGAAAATTTCCTTAAATTTATCATCTAAACCTTTGAATCTTTACACTCATGCTGTAATATTTTTCCCTAAAGCTAACTTCTGCTCTCTAAAGCTTGCTTTCTTGATATCCTATTTTTTCAATTAAAAAAGTCTTTCTTTCGGGGGGCGGAGCAAGATGGCGGAGGAGTAGGAGACCTGGATTTCGTCTCCTCTCAGGAATTCAGCTGGATAGGGATCAAACCATTCTGAACACCTACAAACTCAACAGGAGATTGAAGAAAGGAATAGCAACAACTCTCTGAACAGAAAAGCGACCACTTTCTGGAAGGTAGGACGTGCAGAGAAGTGAATCCGAGGCGATATTTGGGAGGATAAACAGCGGGGGAGGGGCCTCCGTCGGCCGCTTCTGGCAAGTGATAGAGCCGCGGAGCACAAAATCGGAACTTTTAAAAGTCTGCTCCGCTGAGGGACGTCACTCCGGTGGCTAAGAGGGGGGTGGAACCCTCCGGGACAGTGTGGTCTCAGGACCCTTGGGGTCACAGAAAGACCGGGGGTGCCTGAGTGCGGCAGAG
>NW_027727869.1:0-314 GCF_054177405.1 Leptonychotes weddellii | reverse complement strand
GGCCAAGGTTCTGACATTTTATGTTAGAATGAGATAGGAAGAGCCACTACATTATTTGTTCTTAGTGGCACAATGATTTGACCTGTATGTGCAGCAGGCTGCCACCTCCAGCTCTTTCCAAGCACCCTGTAGAAACAGAGGTCTCCAAGACCCCGTGCTTATGCTCACCTCCCACAATCCCAGCATTGCAGACAGAGCAGGCCTGGAGCCCCAAAGACTGCATGACTGTAGCTCTTTAGACAAGCTTCTTCCGTCTTCCTCTGTAAACAATGCTGATTTTGCAGGGTTTTATGAGCATTTAATGATACATGCCT
>NW_027727868.1:0-314 GCF_054177405.1 Leptonychotes weddellii | reverse complement strand
TCCCTCCCAGATACAAAATGTCTAAAAGAACAACAACCAAAAAAAGCTACATTTGGTAAGATCTGGGTTCGAACCCCAGTTCTGCCATTTACCAGCTGGGTGACCTTGAACAAGTTACTCATCTGTCTGTGGCTCAGCTCCTTGTCTATACAGTAAATAGGGATAACAATATTACCTATGCCAGAGATTAAATGAGAGCATATTTCCAAAATATTTAGCAGAGTGCCTGCTACATGGACAGTACGAAGGAAGTATTAGCTGCTATGATTTACGCCTTTTGGCAACAGATTTAGAATTATTATTTTTTTTTTTTT
>NW_027727867.1:0-314 GCF_054177405.1 Leptonychotes weddellii | reverse complement strand
GTTGACCAACTGTTTGGAACACAGCCAATTTGAGCAAAGAAACATCCTTACTTGTGGCTCTGTTACAATGGTGAAATCTACAACCACAAGGAGATGAAACACATCTCCTTTTGAATTTAATTATCCTTTAATTCTCCTTTTGAATTTTTTTTTTTTTAAGTTTTGTGGGGTTTTTTAAATGGTTTTATTTATTTATTTATTTGGACAGAGAGAGAGAGAGAGCATGTGCGCACAAACAGGGGGAGCAGCAGAGAGAGAGGGAGAAGCAGGGTCCCCGCTGAGCAGGGAGCCCAACGTGGGGCTCTATCCCAGGC
>NW_027727866.1:0-314 GCF_054177405.1 Leptonychotes weddellii | reverse complement strand
GCACTGGGTGTTATATGCAAACAATGGATCATGGAACACTACATCAAAAACTAATGATGTAATGTATGGTGATTAACATAACATAATAAAAGTAAATTTAAAAAAAAGAAAGAACGTGTACACTGACTCTCTAATGCTTTTCCCTGGTAGTTAACGTTTTTTGCGGTGTGTTCCTTTACTGTACTCAAACAGCTGTCATAAGTCCTGCTGATGCCTCCTAGTGACTCGTCCCGGGGACCCTCTAGACAGGAGGCCATAAGAGTTTGCACAAGGCTCCTAATTGTCATAATTGCTTTTATTTATTTTTCAAGTTT
>NW_027727865.1:0-314 GCF_054177405.1 Leptonychotes weddellii | reverse complement strand
TGGCCCCTTCAGTCCTTGCCAGTTCTCCCCTCTGACTTTTCGCCTGCCCTTCTAGTTCCCGGCATGGGGAGCCAGGCCAGGAGGTTTCCAGAAGCTCAGAACCCAGCTGCTGCCTGTGGGCTGTAGGTCGGGGTTCTGCCAGGTCGGGGTTCTGTAGGTGCCTCACCTGGAAGAACCTCACCCAGGTCCTACCCCTCTCTGGGCGACAGCCCCAGCAGGGAGGCACTCCCTGAGGGGTTGCAGGCTGAAGAGAGGAAGGCAAGGGTTCTTGGAGTGGCTGCTGCAGGCTGAGCAAGGCCAGGCCTCTGTCCTGG
>NW_027727864.1:0-314 GCF_054177405.1 Leptonychotes weddellii | reverse complement strand
TGCCCCTGGAGAATTCTTTCTTGACTGGGGAGGCTTGTGTTATGTTTTTTTTTTTCAGGTCTTCAACTGATTAGATGAGGTCCACCAAGATTTTGGAGGGTAGTCTTCTTTACCCAAAGTTCACTGATTTCAATGTTAATCTCATCCCAAAACACCCTATAGAATGACATATAAAATTAACCATCATACTATCTATGTTATCCCTTGGAACATTATGGTTTATTAACCTTCACTGCAGATTCTTGTGGGCCAGTACTCATAAGATTTCATTCCTGGTTTCCTGCCCATTATAGTAATTATGCCACCTTATCTCT
>NW_027727863.1:0-314 GCF_054177405.1 Leptonychotes weddellii | reverse complement strand
TTCAACTTCTCCCTGAAGCTGCTTACCTGCTTGCTCTACATCGTCCGAGTCCTGCTCGACGACCCAGCCCTGGGGATTGGATGGTGGGTGAGCTAGAGGCTGCAGCAGCTCGCCGGCCCCGAGGCCGATGGCGTCAGCATGGGGCGTGTGCCCAGCACCTGGCCCGACCCGGCCCCTTGGGGGGTCCTTCCTTCCCAGCGTCCTCCCCCACAGAGCTGGGCCCAGGATGCCGCACTCGGGGTCCTGCTGACCAACGCGCTCAGCCCCGGGGAGAAGGGCGCCCTGGCCGTGGACTGTGGGTGTGCATCCAGTGG
>NW_027727862.1:0-314 GCF_054177405.1 Leptonychotes weddellii | reverse complement strand
GAACTTGATTAAATGTCTTCATTTCTCTGAATCTGTAAATTATCTTTCAAGGCTTTTGTAAGGATTACAGTAAACAGTGTTTCGTTGGTTTGCTTAGGACTTACATATTTATTTGAACCTCCCCAATCCCACAGGTGATTTCTTTGCTCTGTATGCCCTCTCTGCTTAGATACTCTACTTGCACCTTCTTCATTTGTACAGCTGCTTACGTTTTCAGCCCGGGTCAGAGTCTTGTTTTTCCCATCAACCAGGGGATGATCTGGATCATTCCATATAGCACCTATGGTAGGGATCTACCCACAGGGAGCCTCAGG
>NW_027727861.1:0-314 GCF_054177405.1 Leptonychotes weddellii | reverse complement strand
GTGGGCGGAGCCCTGCCCCGCGGAGCGCCTGCTCGGCCGCTGCGTGCGGGTCACGGGGACTTACGCGGCCCTCGGTCTCACGAGGTCTCCAGCGGGGCCAGGGGTGCTCAGCTTGGGCTCAAACCCGGCTTCCATCCACCTGCTTTACTTGATCGCCGGCCTCCCTGCCTCAGTTTCCTTACCCTTCACAGCAGCATGAAAAGGTGTTAAAAGCAGCCTCTGGCTTAGGGGTTCTTCCAGGCTGACGGGGCGCACCTGCAGCGCCGTGAGGTCCCGCGTGGGCCTGGCCTCCCGCCCGTGGGACCAGCAGGACC
>NW_027727860.1:0-314 GCF_054177405.1 Leptonychotes weddellii | reverse complement strand
CTCTGTTTTTTGGAATTATAGGAGCAACTTTCAGCCAGAGGCATGGATGCTTCTCTGTCTCATCAGTCCCTAGTAGCACTTTCAGAGGTGAGCTCAGTTTAACCCAATTTAGCTGTCTTTAAAATCTTAGTGCACAATCTACTTTTTCATTTGTTTCTTTGTATAGAGCTTTGTTCACTATTGACCTGTTTTTCTTTACCTCTGTACTTTATGTTCACCAGTATTTATACCTTTATTACTTGGTTAGCTTTAACTATCCTCACGTTTGTTTGGTTTCCTTTATTTATTACTATATGCTAGAAACTCTTTGCTAG
>NW_027727859.1:0-5079 GCF_054177405.1 Leptonychotes weddellii | reverse complement strand
TTTTAGGGTGGAATGTTCTGTATATATCTATGAGGTCCATCTGGTCCAATGTATCATTCAAAGCTCTTGTTTCCTTGTTGATTTTCTGCTTAGATGATCTGTCCATTGCTGAGAGTGGAATATTGAGGTCTCCTACAATTAACGTATTGTTATCAATATGACTTTTATTTTGGTTAACAGTTGGCTTATGTAGATGGCTGCCCCCATGTTGGGGGCATAGATATTTACAATTGTTAGATCTTCTTGTTGGATAGACCCTTTAAGAATGATCTAGTGTCCTTCTGTGTCTCTAACTACAGTCTTTAGTTTAAAATCTAATTTGTCTGATATCAGAATTGCTACCCCAGCTTTCTTTTTATGTCCGTTGGCATGGACGATGGATCTCCATCCCTCACTTTCAGTCTGGATGTATCTTTAGGTTCAAAATGAGTCTCTTGTAGACAGCCTATGGATGGGTCCTGTCTTTTTATCCAATCTGCAACCCTGTACCATTTTATGGGAGCATTTAGGACATTCCCATTGAGATTGATTATTGAAAGTTATGAATTAATTATCATCACATTTCCTTTGAAGACCTTGCTTTTATAGATTGTCCCTGTAAATTTTTTTTCTATATCACTCTTGGGGTCTTTCTCCTTTTGTAGAAACCCCTTAATATTTCTTGCAGGGCCGGCTTAGTACTCACATATTCTTTCAGTTTCTGCCGGTCTTGGAAGCTCTGCATCTCTTCATCCATTCTAAATGACAGCCTTGCCAGATAAAGTATTCTTGGCTGCATGTTCTTCTCATTTAGTATCCTGAATATGTCTTGCCAGGCCTTTCTGGCTTGCCAGGTCTCTGTGGATAGGTCTGACGTTATTCTGATGTTCCTCCCTCTGTACGTAAGGAATCTCTTCCCCCTAACTGCACTTAAGATGGTTTCCTTGGTTCTAAGATTTGCGAGTGTTATTATTACACGCCAGGGTGTTGGTCTCTTTTCCTTGATCTTGGGAGGGGTCCTCTCTGCCTCTAGGACACGAATGTTTGTTTCATTCCCCTGATTAGGGAAGTTCTCAGCTACAATTTGCTCAGATATATCTTCTAGTCCTCTCTCTTTCTCCACCCCCTCTGGGATTCCAATAATTCTGGCATTGGAATGTTTCATGGTGTGACTTATTTCTCTGATTCTATTTTCATGGATTCTGAGTTGTTTTTCCCTGGCCGCCTCTTTTCCCTTTTTATCTATTATTTGGTCTTCTGGGTCACTAATTCGTTCCCTGCCTTGCTTACCCTAGCTGTTAGATTATCTATATTAGATTGGATCTCAATGATAGCATTTTTAAGTTCTGCCAGTTCAGCTTTCATTTCTGCCCTTAGAGACTCTATGTTGCCATTAATCAATTTCTCCATTCTAGCTATTGTCCTCACAACTGCTAGCCTGAATTCCATCTCCGACATCTTGGTTATATCTGCATCCATTTGTAAATCTGTGGCAGAAGTCACAGTCTCTGAGTCTTTTCCTATTTTGGGGTTCCTCCTCGTCATTCTGTTGAGGGGTGGTTGAGGGAATGTGCAGAGTCCAAACTATTGACCAGAACCCAAGCAAGATGCACCTGTTTTCTAGGGACCTTAGGGTTGCCTGCCTCTTGTTTTCCCAGCCTGTCTTCTGCGGGAGGGGCCTGCCGCGCTGTTACTCAGGCAACCCTGTTTGGGCGGAGTTGCCCTGCGCCCCTGTGGTGGGGGATGGGCTCAGTGGGAATCAGTCTTTGGGGCTTTTGTTCTCTGGCAGCTTTCCCTGGTGGCTTTCCATGTCTCTTCCGCGAGTCAGAGCAGAAGAGACCGTTTCCAACCCTCTGCCTCAGAGCAGAGAGACCTCAGTCTGTTCTTCAGTGAGCTCTCCAGGCCACACCGTCTCCGTTTCTGTCCGTGCTGCTATAACATGCAGCGTCCTGGGTTGTGCACCCCTCCACAGCGCTCCCAGTCCTGCCTCCAGGTCGGGGCACATCTCTGCCCTTTGTGCTTCTAAAACTGCCAGCCCTCCCAGTTTGTAGGTGCGACTCCACCGCTCCGAGTTTCCGCCCCGGGGGCTGCCCTAAAGTCCTTTCCCCGCCGCTACCGGTCTGCGGTCTGCGAGTCTGTGCCTGTCCCCAGCACACAAGGCTGTCACTCACCGGCGGTGCAGGATCCCCACAGCCAGGCACCGTCCCGCTGCCATTTATCCTCCGATATCTGCCCGCGGAATCACGGCTCCCTGCTTCGTACCTCGAAACCAACCGCCTCTGATATTCTGCTTGTAGAGATTCAGATCTTACATCTCAGGCTGATTTCGTGCTTGCTCAGAGTGGTCTGGAAGATAGCCAGCTCATTGCCGGTGACTCGTTGGAATAGAGTCCCCTACTCCTCCGCCATCTTTTCCTCTCCCTTCTTGTATCAAAACTTTTAAGAGAAACAATTCAGAACCTACATTCTCTCCCATAGGCAGTCTTTCTTATCTTAGTTTTTATTATATTCTGTGTCCTTGGAAGCAATTTTTGATAAAAATATCATGGTCAGTTTTACTTTAGACATCTCTTTTTGTCAGAAATTATTATTATTGTTTTTTAAAGATTTTATTTATTTGAGAGAGAGAGTGAGAGAGAGAAAGAGCACAAGAGGGGGGAGCGGGAGAGGGAGAAGCAGACTCCCTGCTGAGCAGGTAGCCTGATGCGGGACTCGATCCCGGGACTCCAGGATCATGACCTGAGCCGAAGGCAGTCGCTTAACCAACTGAGCCACCCAGGCGCCCGTCAGAAATTATTTATAGTAGGTGGTGGCATCTTGCATTTACATATACATTTCTTTTCTTAGACTTTATCTTTAAGAATTAGAATTTGAACTAGAATTTATCTTCAAGAGACTCTACATGGGGGATGTTAATAATGATAATAACTGATAGTGTTTGACTTGTCTTTTTTGTGTGTTTTTAAGAAAAAAAACTCTAATCTTTGGGGTAATATACAGAGCCTGGTGTAGTTATGGAATGAATGCTCAAAATTCCCAAATGCCAATTCTGATACCATCCTGCTAGTTTTGGCCAATCTCCTTTTGTGTTCTCCACCTTCCCAGCTATTGTCAGTCATCCTGTGCTGAAAGGACGGGTCTTAATAATCATGTCAATTGCTTGCATTCATTTCATTCCTGTTTTGTTGAGGTATTGTGTAAGGTGTTTTGTGAACATTTTCTTTAATCAACAGTCATAAATAAGTCATAGGTATGAATACCCCTCACAGGAAAGAAACAGGTTCAAGAGGAGCCTCCCTTATGCTGCTAAAAAGAAAAAACAAGATTTCAAACTATGTTTCTCTGACTGTGGAAAAGCTCTCCATTACATCATGTCTTTTCCAGGATGATGACACAGTACTGTCTGATTTGGCATTATTCTCTAACCCATGGGCCCACCCAGTGATTTGACCTGACTGCCAGATGAGAATCTCCGGGCTGACTACATTCTTTGGGCACTCAAACTTGACATTGCCCTGGGGCCAACTTTGCCACCAGGACTGTTGTCTCAGCCCTGTCAGTTTTGCCTTACATCTCCAGTTTCCTGGCCATCCATCCAGCATGTCTTGTTTTTGAGTTAATATCCTTTGGACAGAGCCACCCTGAGAACTACATTTTAGAAAGGAGTCCAAAATTCAAAATTCGGAAAGTTCAGCATTTTTGAATAAAATATTTTGAAATCAAAGAATATCCCAATTTTCTGTCCACTTGCATTATTGAAGGATTGTTAAAAACTTTAAGAAAACTTTTTTTTTTTTTTTTAAGAAAAAAAAAGGCAGCTCAGGTCACAGCCTAGAAATTGAGTTCTCTGCTCAGAGTTGAGAGAGAGAGAATTTTTAAAAGTTGGGGAAATAGGGGCAACAGCTGTCCCTTTTGTTATCCTTAGTGCTGCAGTCCCAGGATTTTAGGTTCCTTCGTCAGATGCGGTGTCATCAGAACCTGCTGAAGCAGAACCTGTCACCAACCCAACAGCTCCAAGGATTTACCCTGGGGCCCATCCACATTTGCATTCTCCAAATGTAAGCAGGGAATCAGAGGTCATGTGAACTGGCCAGGTTGGAATCCTGATCCCCAAATACCTAAAAATGCTCCTCTTTCCCCAGTGTGTCAAGGTGTGAGCCTTTGAAAAATTTCCCCCAAAAAGCTTAAGAAATCAACTCATTCACTGGATTTGAATTGAATTCCTTGAGATGACTAAGCAACAGATGCCAGGATGATAAACGACAACTAGGAAAATGCTAATCACACATAAGCCTGGAGGTATAAAGTGACAGAAGCAAAATCTCTGTGGGCCACCCCAGCTAGTGTGGCAGAGAGAAATGAGCTTGGGATTTGAAGCCAGAGGGCCTTGGCAAATTCAGGGGGAACCTCTTTTTTAAGTGTAATTTTTATTATTTTTTTAAAGATTTATTTATTTGAGAGAGAGAGAGGTGAGGCAGAAGTAGAGGGAGAGAGAATCTCAAGCACACTTCCCACTGAGCATGGAGCCTGACATAGTGCTTAGCCCCACCACCCTGAGATCATGACCTGAGGCAAAATCAAGAGTCAGACACTCAACAGACTGAGCCACCGAGGTGTCCTTAAGTGTAATTTTTAGACCAGTTCGGCAGTATCTCTGTATAACAGTGAAATACTCATTTTACTTTCAGGGGTTTTGTTAGTATTACATGGGAATTTTGAGTACTAAAACACTTTGTAAAAATGTAAAGTACTCCACAGATGTTTGTTATTTGCAGTATTATCACTATTATTACCTTGTTAAATTAAGGGAACTAATTTATTTGAAAGGTACTAGTTCTAAAAAGGGAGGGAGGGAACTCTTTTTTTTTTTTTCTTCAATTTGTAGTTCACATTTCCTCTGTAATTTTTTTTTTATTCTTATGTTAATCCCCATACATTACATCATTAGTTCTAGATGAAGTGTTCCATGATTCATTGTTCGTGCATAACACCCAGTGCTCCATGCAGAACGTGCCCTCCTCAATACCCACCACCAGTCCAACCCATGCTCCCACCCCCCTCCCCTCTAGAACCCTCAGTTTGTTTTTCAGAGTCCATCGT
>NW_027727858.1:0-314 GCF_054177405.1 Leptonychotes weddellii | reverse complement strand
TCCTAATCTCTTTATTTTAATTGTTATATTTAGACATTTTACATTTAATGTAGTTATTATTATGTTAAGTTTCAAGTTTGCCCTTTTACTTTTTGTTTTCTGTTCTATTTATTTATTTATTTATTTATTTATTTATTTATTTGCTTCTTTTCTTTTTCTTGACCCTCTGTGGGTTTCTTGAACATTTTTTAGGATTCTAGTTTTGATTTAGCTGTAATACTTTTGAGTCTGTATCTTTGTGTAGTTATTTCAATGTTTGCCTAGGTATTACACTGTATATACATGATTTATCATAATCTGAAGGTGTCAACAGT
>NW_027727857.1:0-314 GCF_054177405.1 Leptonychotes weddellii | reverse complement strand
CATGAAAAGACATGGGGGAAAGTTAAATGCATATTCCTAATTGAAACAAGCCAATCTGAAAAGGCTACATACTGTATAATTCCAACTACATGATATTCTGGAAAAGACAAAACTAGGGACACAGGATAGCGATCAGAGGTTTCCAGGAATTAAGGGGGAGGGATGAACAGATGGAGCACAGAGGATTTTGAGGGCAGTGAGGGTGTTGCAATGGGGAATACATGTCATTATATATTTGTCAAAACCCATAGAATGTACAACACCAAGAATGAACCCTAATGTAAATTATGGACTCGAGGTGATAACGTGTCAAT
>NW_027727856.1:0-314 GCF_054177405.1 Leptonychotes weddellii | reverse complement strand
TTTGGCTTTATATTCACATATCTGGATTACATTTTAGCTTCTCTCCGTTCTGTTAGCCCCCATTACTATGAATTGACCTCACTGGTAGCAATTTTCCCTGAAACCAGGCACTGTATAACTGTTACTAAGAGACCATTCTCAACAGGTCTCTGGTGTTTCTGTACATCTTGTGAGAAGCACTGACTGCTTTTGTTCTGGGTTGTTTGATGATTTTTGTATAGTAAACCTCTTTGGCAGATAGAGATAGTTTTTCCTTCCAGGGCAGAAGGCAGTTCTGTTTACTCTCCAGTTAATAAATAGTACGTCTCCCTCCA
>NW_027727855.1:0-314 GCF_054177405.1 Leptonychotes weddellii | reverse complement strand
ATGTTTGCTGAGCCAATTGAGTGAACCCCAAAAACATGTTTTTAACAATGTCAGAGTCTACGGAGATACTTTGGTTACTGCTTTCCAGGAGCACATACAATTCTTCTCTGTTCTTCCCCTAGTGTCCACATGATGATAATCATATCAAATAAAAACATACAATTCTGGTGTGCCTGGGTGTCTCAGTTGGTTAAGCATCTGACTCTTGATTTCAGCTCAGGTCATGATCTCAGGGTCGTGAGTTCCAGCCCTGAGTAAGCTCTGGGCTCAGCGGGGAGTCTGCTGGAGATTCTCTCTCTCTCTCTTTTTTTTTT
>NW_027727854.1:0-314 GCF_054177405.1 Leptonychotes weddellii | reverse complement strand
TCCCCCGCCTGCTTTTCCTCCAGCTCTTACCCCTGCTTTCACACTCTGCAGCTCACCTTTCATGCTCCGGGGCTCCTCTTTCTAGACTCAGGCCTCTCCCTGATGCAGAGGGCGGTGCTGCCACAGTGGGCTCCCGTGGACGTGGACGCTGGGGCGGTGACCACGCCCTGCGGCAGGGCTGTCCTGCCTGAGATGCTGTCCCCACTTCTCCCCCAGCCTGGGAAGCGGCTGCTGGTGACACGGCTGTTCTTCAGGGAGGAAGCACCGGTCTCCACACGTGGCCTGGCTCGGGAACTGGCGGGGCTTCAGGCGGC
>NW_027727853.1:0-314 GCF_054177405.1 Leptonychotes weddellii | reverse complement strand
GGCCTAGAGAGGGGAGGAGACTTATTGTTACACATGGCTATTACTACACAGCTTATTACTCCAAAATGAGAATCCAGAATTCCAGACTCCCAGTCTAGTATTTTGTGTAGTTGAATGAAGCTTTAAAATTAGCATCTCTCCTTTTCTCTGTGACACACTGAAATAATCCAGTTTCATGGCTTGGTTCTGTAGATCTGTATCTTCAAGGATAACCCAGCTGAGCCTGGAGAGATGGTGATTCTCCCTTTTAAGTTATGATGCATTCTGTGAGCCTGAGTTTTAAAGGGATTGGTGTAAGGCCAAGTCCCACATGC
>NW_027727852.1:0-314 GCF_054177405.1 Leptonychotes weddellii | reverse complement strand
CAGGCCAACAGTTCTGTCCACCTAGGCCTTCCTGGGTGGACGCTCCCTCATCATTGACTCAGCAAATATTTGTGAAGTAGTAAATGTGGGCTAAACCTCTGCTAATAGAGATGACCATTATTAAAGGAAGCCCCTGTTTCAAAAATGAGTGGGGCCCACAAAATTCTTATCAAAGGTGCAGTTTACGAGACAGGCTTTCGTGCAAATCCCTCTGTTTTCAAAGGCAGCACCCGGTAGCCTGATACGGGGCATGTGGCTGCCTGCAGTAAGGGAGACTTCCATGCTTCCGTTTTCGTAGGCAGAGGTGACAGACT
>NW_027727851.1:0-314 GCF_054177405.1 Leptonychotes weddellii | reverse complement strand
GCCGAAGGCAGTCGCTTAACCAACTGAGCCACCCAGGCGCCCGAACATAACTTTTATATACACTGGGAAACCCTCAAAATTCACTTGACTCGCTATATTGTGATATATGCTTTCTTGTGGTAGTCTGGAACTGAATACACAGTAGCTCTTAGATATACCTGTAGAATCTCGGTCTCACAATCACAAAGAACTAAATTATACCAACAACCTGATGAGCTCAGAAGAGGATCCTGAACTGCAGATGAAAATGCAGCCCTGGGCACCTGGGTGGCTCAGTTGGTTAAGCAACTGCCTTTGGCTCAGGTCATGATCCT
>NW_027727850.1:0-314 GCF_054177405.1 Leptonychotes weddellii | reverse complement strand
CCCAGCTTCCGGTGGGGGCTGGGCACCCAAAGACCAACAATGTGAGTAGGCGGGGGCTTTGAGCCAGCCAGACCCACAGGGAGGGTCGGGGGCTGGGGATGCAACCACTTGCCCGATGACTTAATCCATCACCAACCATGTCTACTCACTGAGACCCCAATAAAAGCTCTGGTCATCACAGCTCAGTGGGTGGATGGACACATGGATGTCCCCGGAGGGAGATGAGCCAGCAGGAACCCCTGCCTTCAGGACCCCCCTGACCGCACCCTGCACGCATCTTCACAGCGAGCTTAACCGAGAGTTCTAGGAGTTGT
>NW_027727849.1:0-314 GCF_054177405.1 Leptonychotes weddellii | reverse complement strand
TTTTTTTCCTGAGTGATATTGCATGATAAGGAAGTGCCACCATCCATGAACGAAGCTCATCCATTCATCCACTGGAGGACGTTAGTTTCTAGGTTTTGGTTATTACAAATAAATGCTATGATATACACATATAGGTTTCTGTGCGGACATAAGTTTTCATTTCTTTAGAGCAAATACCCAGGAGTGGGATCATTGCACCAGATGATATTTGTGTAACTTTACAAGAAAGCGACTGACTTTTCCAGCATGGCTCTACCCTTCTGCATTCCTACCAGTGATGAATGAGAGTTCATTGCTTCATCCTCCCCAGCACT
>NW_027727848.1:0-5080 GCF_054177405.1 Leptonychotes weddellii | reverse complement strand
GTATACCTTCCCTCATCCTCCCAATATAGTTGTCATAATTTTTGTTAAATCAGTAGTGTTTATTATGTAAGTATTATTCATAGTTGATCCAAATAATAGAAATAATTACATTCCTTTCCTTTTGTACTTTTTGGTTTTTTCTGTAGTTAAGTGTACTTTTTTATTTGCTTAATTTTCTGTGTACCTACCACAGTATTTTTATACACTTGTCTCTTCCTCCAACCAGATTTATTGAACATAACAAAATTCTATAAACCAAGTGACCTGAACCATGTTTCAAAACATGGTCCTTTCTTACTAATATTTTGATAAGTCAATCCGTTGAGTGTCCCAAAGAAGCTTACTCTAAAATTAATAGAAAATTGCCCAATGCACATAAACAAATGGCCTAACTGCTGGAACTTTCATAGTTTTTTTTTTTTTTAAAGATTTTATTTACTTATTTGACAGATAGAGACACAGCGAGATAGGGAACACAAGCAGGGGGAGTGGGAGAGGGAGAAGCAGGCTCCCCGCTGAGCAGGGAGCCCGATGCGGGGCTCGATCCCAGGACTCTGGGATCATGACCTGAGCCGAAGGCAGACGCTTACCGACTGAGCCACCCAGGCGCCCTGGAACTTTCATAGTTCTATAAGATAATTAACATAGGTAGGATTGAACCCCTATGACAGGCTGCTGGAGAACTGATATGAGATGTCAACAGGCCATTTTGTGCACTGCTACTATGATGCTGTCATGTTCCTGGATCAAAATGTTACATTATCTGATTCTTGACAACCACAGGAATGTCAGTGGGGTCTGAGGTTAACTTAGCTGCTTGCTGGGCTAGAACAGATATCACTCCAGCATGCTCATCTGACAGGGCCCATGGCAGCCCAGATTAACTCCTTGTAAATCTGTGCACAGGACCCCAACAATGGATAGATTCTTCATTGTGTCTTCCAAGTGCTGCCCTAAGGTCACCTCCATCCTGTCTGCCATAAGCCCTGGCCTATATCTTTATATACCTGAATATCCTTGGAAAAGTCACTTAATCTCTCAGTGCCTCAGTTTCTTATTGGCAAAATGGAGATAAAAATAGGAGGTCTTCATGGGCTTTTGTGAGGATTAAATGAGTTAACATACAAAAGAGCTTGGACCAGTGCCTGATAGGAGTAAGTACCCAATAAAGGTTAGTTCTTATTACTACCCTCCAACAGTAAAGCCAAGAAAGGGGAAGATGGGAATGGAGATGATTGCCATATGATCATAGGAAGAAGGTTAGCTAACTCTGAAAGGGTTTTCTTCTGACATGAAGACAAAAATCAAGGAGAAGGCAATTTTACAGTGGAGGCAAGGTAAATGAGCTCATCTTAAATGGTTTCATTCCTCACACAAAGTTAGGTATCTCATTTTATAATGTTACACAAATTGGTTTATCTTTTCCTTCTAACATTGTGTGTTTGTCAGGTGCTTGGTGCCGAGGCTTGCATTCTGAGGTCCCACAGGGATATAGTTCATCAGAATCCATGGCCCTGACTGAGTACAATTGCAGCACTTGTGTTTAGAAAAAGCAAACAAATGTAGAAGAGCACCTAGTGGGATGGCCAGGTAAGAGTGGGTATATAAAAGCACATTACAAATACAATGTCATTCAAAAGAACTCAAAGCAGGATCTCAGAGATATTTGCACACCCATGTTCACTGCTTCATTATTTACAATAGCCAAGAGATAGAAGCAACCAAAACATCCATTGACAGATGAATGGATAAAGGAAATGTGGTATATACATACAGTGGAATATTATGCAGCCTTTAAAAAGGGAAATTCTGTCACACACTACAACGTGGATGAAACTCGAGAACATTATCCTATGTGAAATAAAACAATTGCAGGGGCGCCTGCGTGGCTCAGTCGGTTAAGCGACTGCCTTCAGCTCAGGTCATGATCCTGGAGTCTCAGGATCGAGTCCTGCATCGGGCTCCCTGCTCAGCAGGGAGTCTGTTTCTCCCTCTGATCCTCCCCCCTCTCATACTCTCTCTATCTCATTCTCTCGCTCTCAAATAAATAAATAAAACCTTTAAAAAAAAATTGCAAAAGGACAGTCAATACTGCATATTCTACTCATATGAAATAGCTAGTCAAAGTCATAGAAACTGAAAGCAGAAAGGTAGTTCATGATATGATGAAATGTGCATGATACCACGTTACAAGAAAGAAAAGGGTATCGCCTTGTGATTCTAGTCAGGCCTTCAGTTGATTGGATAATGCCACCTGCGCTGGGGAGGGCAATCTGCTTTCCTCGGTCTATGGATTCAAATGTTAATCTCATCAGAAACACCGTGGCAGACACACCCAGAATAATGTTTGGCAAATGTCTAGGTATCCCAGTCAAGTTCACACATAAAATTAACCATCACAGTAGGCATCCCTATTTAATGCACAAAAGAAACCAAAGTTTAAAGAGAGTAAGGGACGTATCAAAGCTATCCAGCTGATAAATAGCTGAGCTAAATTCCAACTCAGAGGGATCTGGCTCCCAGACCTTGACCACTAGGTTATTCTGCTTCCTTCTAAAAATAAGCTTATGGCGGGGCGCCTGGGTGTCTCAGTCATTAAGCGTCTACCTTCGGCTCAGGTCGTGATCCCAGGGTCCTGGGATCGAGCCCCACATCAGGCTCCCTGCTCAGCGGGAAGCCTGCTTCTCCCTCTCCCACTCCCCCTGCTTGTGTTCCCTCTCTCGCTGTGTCTCTCTCTGTCAAATAAATAAAAATAAAATCTTTTTAGGGCGCCTGGGTGGCTCAGTTGGTTAAGCGACTGCCTTTGGCTCAGGTCATGATCCTGGAGTCCCTGGATCGAGTCCCGCATCGGGCTCCCTGCTCGGCAGAGAGCCTGCTTCTCCCTCTGACCCTCCCCCCTCTCATGTGCTCTCTGTCTCTCTCATTCTGTCTGTCTCAAATAAAATAAATAAAATCTTTAAAAAAAAAAAATAAATAAATAAAATCTTTTTAAAAATAATAAGTTTATGGCAGTTACAGAAAATTATATTTGTAGGTAGACACCAAAAACATCAAAGCAATTTTTATTATTGCTTAATGCATCTTTAGAGAGGCAGTGAATGGAGGCAGGGAGGAAGAGAGGTAAAAGTAGCAGGGGACTGAGATTCAGGCTACATAGATAGTTCCATTTCCTTTTCACTCTATTCCATCATAACCTGTGTTAATACATAGGCATATATTTAGAGAAAGATAATGGTTTTAAACACAAAACACTAAGATAGTTATTACTGTTTTTTAAAAGCATGATTTTTAAAAAGTTTTTTAAAGTTTATTTGTTTATTTATTTTACATAATCTCTACACTAACATGGGGCTCAAACTCACAACCCGGAGATCAAGAGTCACATGCTCTTCTGACTAAGCCAGCCAGGCACCCTGAGCATTATTTTTTACAAAGTGTAATAGAACAATAGAACTAATGATCATTTTTTTTTTTTTTAAAGATTTTATTTATTTATTTGACAGAGAGAGACACAGTGAGAGAGGGAACACAAGCAGGGGGAGCGGGAGAGGGAGAAGCAGGCCTCCCGCCGAGCAGGGAGCCCGATGTGGGGCTCGATCCCAGGACCCTGGGATCATGACCTGAGCCGAAGGCAGACGCTTAATGACTGAGCCACCCAGGCGCCCCTAGAACTAATGATCATTTAGTCAAGCTTCTTCCCATAAATTCTGACAAGACTACAGTACTATAAGTAATCCTGTCAAGCATACAAGCATCTACTTTGTGTGACCCATTTATTCAAATAAGAACAAGAGAAAAAAAAGGAACATAGGGAAAAACAGTGGAAAATAAGAGTATATTACCTCGGGTTTGATCTGTAATGCTCTTTTTATGACTCCCTAGAGTCTTTTAATAAAACAAACTGTTACTTTTCAGAATGGAAGGCTTTGAAGCAGAAACACTATGTAACTAGAGTTCCAAGAAACATAAATAGGAGACTTGCCCTCATCAGATCAATAATTTTTCAATGTTAAGAATTCTCTTTCAAAGATAGAATTTGAAGCCTCTGGGGGCACCTGGGTGGCTCAGTCGTTAAGCGTCCGCCTTTGGCTCAGGTCATGATCCCAGGGTCCTGGGATCGAGTCCCACATGGGGCTCCCTGCTCAGCAGGGAGCCTGCTTCTCCCTTTCCCACTCCCCCTGCTTGTGTTCCCCCTCTTGTTGTGTCTCTCTCTGTCAAATAAATAAATAAAATCTTAAAAAAAAAAAAAAAGAATTTGAAGACTCTGTAATTGCACTTTGATTAGTTTAAAGACTTAAGAGTATTTTAAAACTGATTTGTTTAGCTGTAGAATTTTCTGGAACACTGATATTCTTTTATGTGAAAATGTTCCATTAAGGTTGTGTGTGTGTGTGTACACAAGGAAAGAGAAACTCCTAAATAATAGACAACATACTTGCCAAATATTAGGGAGTCACTGTTTTCCACATTTTGATACTTATATTAGGAAGTTGCAGCTACATACTAACTTGCATCACTTGGTCTGACAAAACACGGACATTTGTTCAGGAGATGATAGGAAACACTGTTAGACACCAAATACCTTTACCTTGGAGCTCAAGTTCTCAGGTGCTAGCTGGTCTCACATGACCCCACAGAGTTTCAGTCTCTAATAACTTAAATAGCTAAGTTACTAAATTGGCTGAGAAAGTATTTAATTTTAGCTAATTATTTCTTTTTTCTATTATTAAATGTGTTTTATAACCAAAAGTTAATATATTTAACGAGGAATGAAAACAGTGCAAAATATTTTTTGCACTGGTTTCATTTCTGATACACACACATCATTTCCCTAAACCAAATAACAGTGGAGACACAAGAACTAGTGTATGAAAATCATTTATTCCATAGTCTACTAGGAATTGGCCAGAAATTAGAAGGTCATTGGAAATGATTTCAAAATCTTCATTTGAGAAAAGCATGCCATGAGTCTAAGTAACCAATATGTTATTTAGCAAGCAAAATACAAGTGACCAAAACATAATCCCTCTTAGGAATAAAATGGTGCCATATTCTTACATGAAATATAAAACCTAAGCAG
>NW_027727847.1:0-314 GCF_054177405.1 Leptonychotes weddellii | reverse complement strand
TCCTCAGCACCCAAACGAGGCCCAGAACAAAGTCCGTGGCGGCTCCGTCTTGACCACAGCTCTGGGTTTCGGGAGACTCTGTCTTCTGGAAAGTCACGGGGTCTCCTCTGTGCCGTGGGGTCCACCGGAGCCCAGCGTCGGCGACCACAGGGCCTGCTCCTGCCCCAGGTCCCTGCCCTGTCGGGTGACGCAGGCCAGAGGCCCGCAGCGGCCCTCACGCCCCATTGCTGCGTCGGCGTGAAGGCAAGGCCCCCCGAGGACTCCTCAAAGTGAGCGGGGAGCAGAGTGGGAGCAGCTACGCCCCATCCCAGCAG
>NW_027727846.1:0-314 GCF_054177405.1 Leptonychotes weddellii | reverse complement strand
GAGGGGCCGCTCACAAAATGCAGCCTTGCTAGGGGGTGTATTCGAGATTGTGCTGGCACATGGGCTTCTGAGTCAGGCGGACCTGAGCTTGAATCCTTACTTTGTCCGTTCCTAAATGTTTTCCCTTAGGTATGTGAGCTACCCTTTCTGAGACTCAGATTCCTCCCTGTAACGTGGGGTAACTTTCCTTCTTTTATACAGATGTGATGAGGTTTGGCAAGGGTATGTGTAAAGCTCTGCGCCTGACCCGTGGAGGTGTCATCATCCTGACGCCTGCCCATCTCACTCAGGGTTGGGTGGTCCTTGAACATCCT
>NW_027727845.1:0-314 GCF_054177405.1 Leptonychotes weddellii | reverse complement strand
TGGAGAAAGCGTTTGCTCTTCACGGACAGAGGTTGCTTCAGCAGGTGAATGATGCTGACCTGGGGGCGGGGGGAGAAAGGAGCCTTCCCTACGGGGCCTGGTCTCTGCGCAGGCAGGCTACCACCTGTCAGCTGGGGTATGGGGTGGGGATTGGATCAGAAAGATGATTCAAGTCAGTTCTCAGCCCAGAAGTCCTAGAAATTGCTTGAATGAATTCCAGTTCCATTTATATCACTCCAGAGCACTCTCAGATGTTGTGTCTGTCACCAGAGGGAGCGGAAGCTGTGAGGCAGCCAGAATAAAGGGGTGGACGC
>NW_027727844.1:0-314 GCF_054177405.1 Leptonychotes weddellii | reverse complement strand
TCGGTCAATGCCAGTTGGTGTTACTAGTATAGCAAAGACCTCAAATCCTCAAACCCCACCTCCTCCTTGAGCACTATAAATTGTGTAGATACAGGAACGTTAACTTGGCAGCCCGGAGATATTTAAGCATGGTCTGATAGCTTATCATAAGGGCTTTTTTTTTTTTTTTTTTGGCATCAATAATGGGAGTTAGGAGTGAGATAAAAGAAAGAAAACTATTTTTACCAAGTTGTCACATGAAAAGGACATTTGAACTTGGGTTAAAAAGCAAAGAAGAGGGCGCCTGGGTGGCTCAGTCGTTAAGCGGCTGCCTT
>NW_027727843.1:0-314 GCF_054177405.1 Leptonychotes weddellii | reverse complement strand
TTTTTTTTTTAAAGATTTTATTTATTTATTTGAGAGAGAGAGAATGAGAGACAGAGAGCATGAGAGGGAGGAGGGTCAGAGGGAGAAGCAGACTCCCCGCCGAGCAGGGAGCCCAATGCGGGACTCGATCCCGGGACTCCAGGATCATGACCTGAGCCGAAGGCAGTCGCTTAACCAACTGAGCCACCCAGGCGCCCTCCTTTTGGTTTTATCTAAGAAATACTTTCTAATCCCAAGGTCAAACTATGGTTTGTTTTTTTTTCATAATTGTTTTAAGGTCATTTTATAATATTTAGGTCTTTGGTCTTTCTGGA
>NW_027727842.1:0-314 GCF_054177405.1 Leptonychotes weddellii | reverse complement strand
GTGATCCGCGGCACAGTCGGGCCACTGCTCTTCCAGCAGGGAACCAACAAGGGGCAGATCTGGGGAGACTCCCCTTCCTCCCCCGGGAGGAGTGGCGCGGGAGCACACCGCAGGAATCTTCGGGGTTTGGAGACTCCAAACGGGGTTGTATACCAGAGATAGAAATGCTCGGTCACAGGCCGGGTGAGCACGGAGTGTGGCCAGAGACCGGGAAGATGGGAGTGATTGATTGACTGCTTTTCTCTGGGGGCTCACTGAGGATTGGGGCCCCCAAGTTCTCAGCTCCTCCAGGGTGGAGATTGGGAGGCCGCCAT
>NW_027727841.1:0-314 GCF_054177405.1 Leptonychotes weddellii | reverse complement strand
TTAAATGCAGTTTCCTTTCTGCCTTTTAGAATAATTCATCTTGGCAGAATTGGTTTATTCCAAAATTTTCAGGAGATTTTCTTTGGACAACTTCATTTTGGTTACCTAACATTTGTTTTCTTTTTGCTAACTTAAGCAGCTACAATGTCAGAGCAAAGAGCACACAAAATCTATTACAAAGATTATTTAAATTCCTTTCATCAACATTTATTTTAATCACAAGATACATTTCAAGCCTATAATATTCTTAGTTTAAACTGGAAAATTGGCCCAAATCATTCAGGTGTTGTTTTTTTTAGGCTGACTGTTACATA
>NW_027727840.1:0-314 GCF_054177405.1 Leptonychotes weddellii | reverse complement strand
CTCTCATGCTCTCTGTCTCTCATTCTCTCTCTCTCAAATAAATAAAAAAAAAAAAAAAATGTAAGTATTGCAAAATCTAACATTCATTAGACTTTCCACTTTAGAATAACAGATGCCACTTCGCAGTATAGCTACGGCAAAGAGTCAGCCTGGAGTAGTGAGCAAAGCATACTGTAGACCCTCAAAGCGAATCCACCCAGCAGGGCTCCCCCAACTCACCTGCCTAGTTTCCACATTCACATTGTTGAGCCAAATCCTTGTCTTTACAAAGCCCTCTCTAGGGTTCAGAGTCACACTGGGGTTCCAAGGATTAT
>NW_027727839.1:0-314 GCF_054177405.1 Leptonychotes weddellii | reverse complement strand
TTATTTATTTATTTGAGAGAGAGAATGAGAGAGAGAGAGCGCATGAGGGGGGGAGGGTCAGAGGGAGAAGCAGACTCCCCGCTGAGCAGGGAGCCTGATGTGGGACTCGATCCCGGGACTCCAGGATCATGACCTGAGCCGAAGGCAGTCGCTTAACCAACTGAGCCACCCAGGCGCCCTAACTACAAATATTCTTGAAGAAATAAGTTAAAATTAAAAGAATTGACAAGGAAATACACAATATAAAGAAGAACCAAATGGAAATTTAGACTGAAAAATACAAAAACTGATAAATATTTTGGAACATCAGGAAC